>NC_064878.1:25556595-25629095 GCF_943734665.1 Anopheles aquasalis
AGATGGATCTGGACGAGGAACGTCACCGGGAGTTTGTGCTGTTGCAGAACCAAAAGAATGCCGCTGCGAGTGCTGCGGCACCGAAAATTATTGAACTGGTACCGGAACCCAAGCTGTCGGAGCAGGAGAAGCAGGTACTGGCGGGGAAGATGCGTGAGAAGGGGAATGATTTCTTTCGCGCCAAAGAGTACAGTGAAGCCGCCGATGAGTATGGCAAAAGTTTGGACATTCTGCCGACGGCTACTTGCTTTAACAATCGCGCGATGGCATGTAAGTAGTTTCAGCAGCTTCTAACATTACTCCGTAATGGCATCTAGTAGCTGATGAAGGAATGCTTCCAAATTCAGATATTAAACTGCACCGCTACAAAGAAGCAATAGCCGACTGCGATCAATGTCTCTCCCGTGAACCGGAGAACGTAAAGGCTCTCCTGCGGAAAGGCCAAGCCTTGCTGGCAAGTGATAACCGGCGTGAGGTAGGTACAGGGTGTGCGATAAACTCTAACTCCAATCAAGGACATCAATCTTCTCATCCAACAGGCATATCGAGTGTTTTGTGTGGCACTGAAGCACGACCCTAGCAACAAGGTGGCACTCAGCAATACCGCTCAGCTACGGAACCAACTACCCGATCTACCGCCACCGAACGCAATCCGGATGACCATCGAAGAGGTCAGCAGCAGCAGCAGCAGCAGCAGCAGCAACACTTTGGCTGACGAAATCGATTTCAGCGCTCTCATCAAACCGAAAAGGCTGATCAAGGATCGGCTCCCCGAGGCGCTCAAGCGGCTGCAGACGGACGCGAGCAACTTCATTCGCCATGCCGCTCAAGAGCGAGAAGCGGCAGCCGAAGAACCGGTTATATCGTTGGATATCGATCGTCCAAGATCTCACCAGCACCGCCGACGGCCACTCATCGAGGAACTGTAACGCGGGGAATCTCCTGTTTCGCTGTGCGATTAGAGTCGTTTAAAGATTGGTGAACTTTATTACAATAAATCATAGAAAACCCCGTGAACAATTCATGATCCGCGCTCCGATTTACACACAGTTTGACGCTTGAGTTCGCACCGGTGTATGGCAGCCGCGACACCGGGGGCGAAGGACCGAAAGTATTCTTTCCAATCGAGCGTGTCCACATCGAACGGTAGCAGCCGCTTCTCGTTCACCGAGAGTGCGCTCCAGACGGTGCGGATGTTATCGTTCGCCGCAGTCCAGGATCGACAGCGGAAGTAGCTGGTCGCTTCATCTAAGTTAATCACACGCTTCAAGAAGACGTAATTCCTGTGTGATAAAAGCAGTGAGTGTGATTAATGGAGAAGGCAACACTAGGTGCGCTACGGACGTCATACTTTTTGCTCTTTCCGGCCAGCATGCTGAAAAGGTCCGCTATGATCGCTTGCAGCAGTAACCAGTAGATGATCAGCTGTCTGATCCACACGGATGAGGTGATCGGTGAGGCATATCGACTACAGGGAAGAGTTCAATTGTCGGATGACGGTTGTTTGATTGCACGAAAATGCCCATCGACACTTACCCAAATATCCGGGCAACGGTTGTTTGCAATCCAGCCACAACAAGACTCCCGACGTCACGATTGTAGAGCGGATTTCCCTGGGAAACATAATTGTAAACGCGAACCGGAGGCTCTGCATTTCCCATCAACTTTCGCGAGCTGGTCAGTAGTAGGTCAACGGAAGTGGAAGGAAGTGAAATTCGAGAAACTCTAGCTCAGGCTTCCCAGGTCCCAGCTCAGCTCACCAACTCACCTTCGCGCATTATCCCAACCGACGGCCAGTAGCGCATTGACACAGTAATCCACCGGTATGACATCTAGCGAAACGTCCTCCTTACCTCGTATCCAGTAGAGCAGACCGCGGCATGCGGGCACCACCATACCGGCCGCACCATTGAAATTGTCCACCCACCCGGGCACCGGTTCCCGGTACGCGTTCGAGACGATCGGTGGCCGGAAGATGGCGATCGGTAGATGGGCGAACTGGTGCCGGATCATCACTTCGGCGCACCGCTTGCTCAAGGTGTAGCTATTCGGCATCGGTCCCAGGATGAGCGGTTTCAGGTGGGCCTTCTCTTCGGCACTGAGAAAGCGGAACACGTTCAGAATGTTCTCGTACCCACCGAACGGTAGGTCCTCGTAGATGTGCTCTTCAATGTGCGCCCGGTGGCAGTTGGAGTAGAACGTGGACACGTGCACGATCGAGCGGACGCCCGGGAACCGGCTCGCCAGCTGGAACAGCTTACGCGACGACAGGACGTTCGTGTTGATCGCTGTTTCGATGTCTTCGTTGAACTTTACGGATGCCATCACGTTGAACACGATCTGACACGGGATGGAAAGGGAGAAGAACCGTTTGTCCGAATGTTAGAATTTGTGATAAGAAGCATGTTTTTTCTGGTACTGGTACAGACCTGTACTTCCGCTGTCAACAGTCGCTGGTGTTCGGCTGAGATAACGGCATCGGATTGAAAATCGACTTCAATCGGTATTACCTTGGCCAGGATGTTGTCCGCGTCGGTGGTTGCTCTGATTTTGCTGAATATCTGTTGAGCCGAGAATTATAGAGCAAAATTAAACCGTAATCTTTTTCCCAGACCTACAAGCTACGCTTGAAGCTGATAATAATGTGATCGATTAGAATTTGGTTCAATAAAGCCGATTAGTCGTAGCTAAAAATAAAAAAAAATTTACATATTTTTTCAACCTATTTTGCAATTCAGTCCCACCCAATCCGTGGGTTTTTGGGTTCGGAATTCAGGATGTCGTTTTCCGGAGTCTGCAAAACAGTCGCGCCCTCGCCAAAGGGTCATCTCGACTAGACGTCCCGGAATTTCTGAACAATCAATGTAAAACAGAACTGGTTTGGCAGGTTTCTCACGTTGTAACAAAAGTAAAACTGGTTTATCCTATCAAATTAATGAAATACTTTGCATAATTAGGTTACACGATGGGCAGTGAAGATTTCACTATCACCCATCGCGTAGCGCTCTTGGATCACTTGGGATCATCTATCACGTGTACTGTATACGATCCGCAAATGAGAAACCATGTGCCATGATCGCAATTGGAATGCTTTTTTTTACATGAATTTTTACATCTCTTCCTTGATCTTCAGATAATTGTATTGATGAATGGAGGATAGATCCTTCAAAAGAATTTCACAACTACTTTCATCTCAGCCACTGATCCCCCTTCACTGACACCTTCACCACCCGAAGTAGCACATTCATCTCACTAACCGCATCGTCCAGCATCTCCTTCAACCGATCGCCAACCGCTGTGCTGCGCTTTTCCCGAATCAGCAGGTACACCTTGCGCACCTCGAAGCACCGCAGCAGCTTTTCCAGCAACACCTTGCCGATGAAGCCCGTTCCGCCGGTTATCAGTATGGTGGAGTTTTTGTAAAACTCCACTACGCCACTTTCCACACCGCAATCACCCATCCTTAGTCCTTTTAGATGAACTGCACACGAATTAGCGCTTTACTTAATCACCACTCGACACGTGCGCTTCTGTTCACCATGAACTCCAACCGGCGAATGAAGCGGTTGCCAGTGTGGCGGAGCCATCTTATAGGTTCTTATAGCGTTCTTCCCGTGCCATATGGATGGCACGTACTACCTAATTCCAAATAACCTGTATCGTGCCTGATGCTAATTTCGTGTGTTTTTTTTGTGTTGTGTCCCTTTGGCCCATCCTCGAGATTGTTCCGTGAGTCAGCATTGGTTGGCTGATTGGCTGGACTTTGTGCTCCGAATCCAGCTGAAGATGTCGCTACTCGGAGCGGATCCCACGCGCTTGGATTAAGGTTCGCCCAGCAAAGGGTCCTTAAGAGGACACTTGAACATATATCCGATCCGTCCAGCAACCGCGACGTGCGCCTATGACGCATTCGACCAACACTGATCTTCGACAACCTAAACAATCTTATCGAGCAAGATAAGTGTTTACGCCGCAAACCTGTACCAGTACTTGGTGGAGGGAGGGGATTGTTTGAAGCCCGAAATCCCACATACCTACGCGTTGAAGTCAGATTTGTTTTCGGGGATCAACACCTCCGGTGCGTTTTGTGTTTGATTTGTCTCCCGCTTTTCTTTGTTTTGGGTTGGGTTTTTGCTGCCACCTGGCTGCTGCTGATGCTGTTGCTACCGTTTGCTGATCTGCCTACATACCGGAAAGTCAAGCAGCCGGAAAGGGAACCACACGAACCTCTCCGCACCACCGTACACAGTTCTTGTCATCGGTTGTCAGGCGGTGGTCTTGCGCACTTCACCTTGAAACAACGGCAAGTTCACCACCACGCGGGGACTTCCATCTTCAGCAGTTCGAGTGAGTCCGTCGAGTGCCACCTCAAGATGTCCATCGCGAGGTGCGCTCGATCGCCAAATAATTTGGAAGTTTTCGTTTCTTTTTTTTTTTTGTTCAAAAATCCAAAAGGAAAGCAATGCTTTATTTGCTGTATCGCCAACAGAGAGTATTTTCGGGTAAAATAGGTACGAATCTCAACGTTATACTATCGAGTGCTACAAGTCACAACAAGTGCCGGGACCTGGCCTTCTAGGGCTTATGGACGATCAGATCCCACGTATCCTTAAGCCGCAACTCGAGCACATCATCCGCCGACAGGGCCGTCATACCGTAGCTCAGCACGCTGTAGCGACGGAAAAAGTACAGTACACCGGTAAACCACACGCCAACCAGGGCCCCGAACAGTGCAGGAACGCTGGGCCGGCTAACAAACTTCCGCAGCACCATCCGCGTGTGATCGATCGTGAAGCAGAGCAACAGTATCTTAAACAGCAACGCCGGCAAATAGTTGTACAGGAACAGTGTACGCTCGACAAAGAAATACGGCAAATAGTGCAACAGATAGCCAACGAGCAGGATTTCACCTCCCGCCCGGAACCGATCCCATTCGGCCGGTTCCAGATCGTAAAACTGACGCCGTCGACGGATGAGATAGAACACGAACAAACCGACGTACAGGGCGATCGCGGCCGTGGCCGAATACCACACGACCACATTACCGAGCAAATGAATCTGCGCATTCGACTCCGCATCAATCCAGTACGCGATTCCCTTATCCATCAGTGGCCACTCGTGCGGTTCCGACGAGTACATGTGTCCCTCAACCTTATCCGCGTGCAGCAACATCTTCATCTGCAACTCGTAGAACTTATTCCAAAACGACAACCGCGTCCGCTCCGTCGGTATCATCTCCGTCGTCAGCAACTTGTTCAGCACCTCCTTCTTGTCAGCGTGCTGCGTGTACCGGTGCTCCTCCACATTCCAAATCGTATCGATCGTATACTGACGCCGATCAGCGGCCACCTCGAACTGATTGTAACCCCAGTCCGGCAACTGTTCGCCCGTAAACTTGAGCGCCGCCGTCGTATTAACGTGTATGAAGCGAACCTGCGAAGTGATTGCGTACCACTTCCCACTCGATTCCTTACTATTCAGGATCTCCACCTTCCACAGCAAATTCGCCGGCATCGAGATGTTGTAGTCGATGTAGCACGACACCTCCTGACACAGGGCCGACATCGGAGAGGCGACATCGTGCGTATTCAGTGCCCGGCTCGTCACACCGTGCACCAGCTGCACAATGTCCCCGTTCTCGATGTAATCCGGTTCCTCGCCCACCATCAGACCCTCCTTTTCCGGTCGCTTCACAATCCACCAATTGTTCACGTCCTTAAACCCGTAACAGGTGACCTGCTGCTGGTGGCTCGAACCACGCCCGTCCGCGTACTTGATCGGATAGACGTGTGGATGCGAATGGAGCCAGCAGACGCGCCCGTGCGTGTGCTTTAGGGTGATCTGTGAACCGTGCTGGATGCGCAGTGGTTGACCGCGGGTAATCGACGCCAAGCCACCCTCCAGCGATGCCTGGAATGCACTCGTCATCACCGTATCATGCGGGCCCGCCTTGTAAAGGGTGGCAAAATGGACGTAGAAGCAACCGAGATAGATGGCTGCCGATACGGACAGGACGAGTGTGGCCATTGCGAGCACTTTCAGCGTAAGGTAGATGCTGGAGCGACGGCGATCGGGTAACTCCTGCCAAACGTGACGTCCGATCATGTAGATCGCGAGAAGGTAGCTGTAGAAACCGACGAACTTGACGCAAACGGCTGCCGTTAGGGAGATGGACGCGATCGTGCCTTGGGTCCACCAGCGGCCACTGAATGGGGTGGCCTGGAGGAACTTTAGGATCGCCAGAATGCCAAGTGCCGCAAAGAACAACAGAATCGATTCAACGAGGATGAAGCGCGAGTGCGTGAGGAGCGCATTATCTGTCATGGAAATTTTAAAGACGCGAATGAGAAATGATTTTGCGAAGGAGAAGATGAAGAGTTTACTCACCAAAAATGATCAGCAGTCCACCGAGTAAGCTAATCCCCTGGCCGAGCTTCAGCTGGCGCAGTATCGAGTAGACGATCGGTGCCAGCAAACTCCCGCATAGCGCCGGTACGAAGCGTAGCGCAAAAACAGGAACGGACTGGAAATGGTATGCAGACAGAACAGGATCTTCATTAATCTTCAGCTTCTCCTTATTACGAGAGTGATCTTTGGACTCTCGGCAATGACATTTCTCGGTTGCCTCCCAAAGTAACTAGAAAGGCGCGCTTCGGATGAAATTAGACGCCCCATTGTGCACGGGTTTGCGGTAACGGCCACCGTACAGTCACCTCGCACAAGGTGAGCAAGTTTTCGTTAACCACCACGGTAAACAGTGCCACCGTGTAAGGTTGAGCGGTTGCGCGATCGCCGCGACATCTTCACTTTCATCCCATGCGCTCCCCCCCGAGAAACTGGTTCCTTGAGGGTAGCGGGCCGTGCCGCACGCAACTTACCGCATCGTACTCGCTGCCGATTTTCGGAAACTCAAAGTTCCCACTGTAACCCGCAGTTCCGGCTGCGCCTGCTATCAGTAGCTTGCCGAGCGGTGGATGCTGATCGAAGTAGAAGGTGTTTTTGAGGTAGAGCGAGACGAACTTTCCAAAGTGTATCTCGTCGAAGCTGAAAGAGAGGCGAGCGTTCGAAGTGACAATGGGACTACTGCCACGGTTCGCAGTAGGCGATGGTTCGTTTGGAAACTTACACAACACCCCCGGGGTGACCGATGCGATAGAATCGTGTTAGGAAGGAGAGCAAAAACAGACCAACGGTGGCACCGTTGAACTGCAGATTGACCGTAACACTGAACCGATCATCCTCGGCGCCGCGTTCGTCCTTTTCTGGTTTGCTGGTGGATCGTTCGCGCTCTTTCACGTCATCTGCATGCTTCTTGCTTCTCGAGGGTTCGTCGCTTGCTGGTTGATGTCTTTCGTTGCTCGAAAGGTCTTCCGTTGATTTGCACCGTTCCTCGGTGGTTTCCTCGCTCTTTGGTGGCTTTTTTTGCTGTGCTTTACGGTTGCGCACTGTACCACCTTCGATCGTCTCCATCGTTGCACACTGCTTGCGATGATCGCAACACCAAGTAAACGAACTAGCTTCACAGACCTCGCTGCCTTTTGTCCATCCGAAAGGTTGCGTTTTACGCAATCACGCAGCCTCGCAGTGAGTCGTGAGGTGGTTGTGTAGGTTGGCGGCAGTACGGCGTGCAGACACACGCGATCAGCACGATCGTGCGATCATTTGTAGACTGAAAATTTTCGGGGCGAATGATGAGCCACCTAAATGGAGGAAGGTATAGGTAGCGCAATACCGCAAAAGGAAGGCGCGACAAAATGTCAACGCGGGAGAGCTTTCGTGAAAGCTTCGTTTTTTTGGGGAGATCACAGTAAATATTTGGATTTCAGAAATTGTTGTTAATATTTTCTGGTAATGAAAATTAAAATGAACTACCACAATAACGATCGACTATTTCTTTGTCGAGAATTCTTAAAAGGCTTTTGATGAAGTTCGAAAAAAAATCTCCAATTTGATACTGTCCCTTGAATTTTAAATCGTGACTATTTTTTATAGATCTAGCGATTAATTAATTAAAAAATGTAGAGATTTCGAAGCGACTCCCTAAATATCAACTCCGTTTGCATAACATTAGGCGCACTCGGGGGATGATCTGTTCAGGGTAGCACCTCGCGCAGTCACACACCTGTACCCCTCGCTGAGCTTCTCGCCCCGATACACATACACCCACACCTTGTGGCACACGTACCACGCTCGCACACAGACACTCGCGTACGTTCGATCGAGCGAGCGCGCGTGTTGATCATCACACAAATGATCTCTCGGTTCGCCTGTGGCTCCGGGGTTCGTTGTTTCATTCGCTTTCGGTTTGTGCACGGGTTCAGAGGCATCGCGTACGCCATACGGGGGCCACGGACTCGCGGACGTGCGGACAAACCACTCCACGGGTGATCGCGACCGATCGGCGGGTTTTTCCTTTATTTTCTGTTTCTCTTTCGGTGTGTTCTCCGTTGTTCGATCATCACAAAAGTGTCCTGTGTGTGCGCGTGTTCTTGCTAGTTGTCTTTGGTTTGAATCAAGCCAAAGTCTCGTGAAAATCATTCAAATTATGCTCCCCACTCGTGTGACAGTGGTGGGTGGCTAGGTGCTGCTGATGCTGCTCGCTCCTTGGCAGCTTTCTAGCCCTAGTGTACGCGACGTGATCGTACGTTCGTTTGTATGTGTTTGCTCTCTGAGTGCGGGTGTCTGTGCAGAAGAGGTGGTGGTGCGAGGATTGCGGAAAACGTCAAAAAAACGTTTGTCGCGAAACGATCGTGCTTGCGCTAGCTAGTGCGAGTGCGAGTGCGAGAGGAAAAAGGTGAGTTCCGTGGCGATCGTTGGAGTAAGTGGGAGGACCGACAGAAACAGAAAGGTCCGCCACAACCCGCTCCGCAGCACCTCCGCGTTGTGCTGTGTGTCTGTTGTTTTGTTTTGTAGCCGTGCCGTGCCGTGCGCGTTGTTGCGTTCTGTCGAGCGTCCACCGTCTGCTTCTTCTTCAATCATCCACCACCGGGGGGCGGCGGTCGCTGACCAAATGTGGGGTGAAAATAGCCAATCGCACCAGCACAAACAGCAGTGGAAGGGGGGCCGGGAATGTGAAATTTATGAAAGGAATTCCTCGCCTCGCGTTCCTCGCACTCCAACTCCAAACGGCAGCAGCAAATGTCGCGATCGCTGTGATTAGGTTTTTGGTGTTTTCTTCTTCTCTTCCCAAAAAGTATAAAAAAAAGCTCGTGCTATTTCGAGGGAGGAATTTTTACTGTTTGCTCTGTCTGTGTCTGTGCTGGCACTGGTGCTAGTGTTGCTGTGCCGTCTCTCTCATGAACAATGGATTTTGTTTTCTTTTTATCCATGCTTCTACTCGCGCGACTCGATCGTCGTTGGGCAATCACACCACACCGTGCAGCGTGCTGTTGCTTCCTGCTGCTGCTGCTGCTGCTGCTGCCGTTGTGAATGTTGTTATGTGGCGGAACAGTGAACGGAGTATGCGTGTGCCTCGCACTCACACAGCATACTAAGATCGTCTCATGGTGGATGGCAAATGGTGGAACGAGAAACGCGAAAAATATGCAAATCCCCCCCCAGGGGGGACCGCGCGGCAGTTCTTGACGATCGTCCCATCTCCGTCAAGGTCCTCCCCTGGCAACCCCGCTTCAGACATTGTTTTGAAGGAATGGTGCATTACGATCGATCGAGTCGTTTGTCCGCTGTTGCTGCGCTTGTCGGAGTCTTGATAAAGTCGCGTTATCTAATGCGCTGCATGGCGAATTGTGGTGCTGGCTTAGTCTGGCTAAGCTTGCTTTGTTTTCATTATATCACGTGCCGTAGCTGCGATTCGATGCACACACAGCTCAAGCTGTCCGTGAGGCGCACGACGGTACGCGGTGCACGAAAGAGTTAAGCGAGCCGCAAAGCGACGAACCTCATTTTTATGTTTTTAGTTTTCATTTCAATTAACGTTGGCCTGACCGTTGTTAGTGGTCAGTGGTGCAGTGGTGTATGGAGCACTTTTTTTTCGCGATAAACTTCTTAGATAGAGAGAGAGAGGACGCTCGACAAAAAGATTGTCCTCAATTATTGGGCTGAACTGGGCGACCAGCAGCGTCTGTTTTGCTGTTGCACGTTCCTCGACGGGGGCGCTGGTACACCTAAGTACACACTGGAGCACCATACAGCATCACCGATGAGGGAAGGTGGATGTCAGTGACACCAACACACGGTTGTAGTTCATAAAAAAAAAGACTAGAAGCAACTCAGCCTCTGCTCAGACGTTCTCTTCTCGTGACGATTCTGAGCGCAATGACTGTCTAGCTTTAATGATTGCTCTGTTGCTGTTGCTGGTGGTGCGGTGGTTGGCTTGACCTCAATCGGGGAGTGCTGGTGATGAGTGGCGGGTTATGAGTTGAAAGTGCTACTCCATCCTAGGCCGATTCAGGTGACTGAGTTGTCGGCGCCGTTATCTGGGACGCCTCCCGGGGGTTCAGGCGAACGGTACTCTTGAGGCGAAATTGATCGTTAGAGGCACGCGTGCGCTCGCATCGATTCGGCCCATTTGGGCTCAATGATGATCGCAGGATATTGGCACGAACGAAGAGCTCACTCGATGCTCTAAATCTTCTTCAAACAAGCTGCCAGTTAAGCAACGCCTGGAGACGGATCGACTGATGCAATGCACTTTGTCACGTGCAATTAGCTGCATTGGTTGCATCACAAAACCCTTCTTCTTCTCGGATGGCTGTGCGGGTTCCAGAGCGCTTCAGCGATTGGCTCACCTTTAATCGTCTGTGCGCGGTCCCTGGAGGCACCCCTTGCCTGGGGGGGGGGGGGGGGGGGGGCTGACTGCACGAAAAGGGCAATTGAGCATGGTAATCGTTTGCTAATGCGATGCGCCGGAGGAACGATGCAGAGGAAGCGCTCTGTCTAGAAGGAGTGGCAATCGAACGGTGAAGCAATCGCGACTCACTTACTGGCAGCGAGCGAGAGGCTAAAGGGGACAAGAGTAACACAATCAACCAGCCAGCCAGCCTCCATGCGGTGGAAACGATCGATTAGAGATTACCCGTCCCGTTTTCGAGGAGTCCCAGAAGCGACGAAACAGGTTGTGGTCGGTCGCCAGGTTTGAGTTCTCGAGGCATCCAAGAGGAATGTTGCATCCACGTCCCCGCCTCGTCGTGAAGATGCTACAGCTACCAGCCAGCGTTATCTGTCTCCCGCTGTCCAACCGTTCCGTTTCGTCTTCGTTCGTGCTCCAAGAGCCAAACTTTTTCGGGTTTAAAAATAACCGATTGCAACACTGTTGTGCCACGAAACCGCCACGATGGTGGCGTGTTGCTCGCTCGATGCCACGCACAGTGATGCACAGCGTGCTGGAGGATGAAAACAATCCCTTCCCTTCTCCACGATCATGGCGATGGTGATCAAAAATGTAAATTTGGCGGGTATGTGGTGGTCAGGTTATTTGTGGCGTTTTTTTTTTGGGTTTAAAAGATTAATGCCGGCTTAGAATGTGTTGTTTGTTATAAACTGATCTCAGATCGATGCGATAGGTGTGTATTGGAAGCGTCGAGATTGCGCATTAACCGGATGTTAAACGCTGCAAGCTTCGGCTTCGTTTGTTAAAATAAAATATGAAAAATAATGTCAAGGAAATATGTTTGGTGCAGACATAACAAACGGGATTAATAGAAAAGATAATTAGACAGGAGATATATTTTTCACTGCCCTGTTTTACGCAGCATCTTGAAAGTATTAAAAGTTCCAAAACAAATGAAGTTGTTTTCAATTCAATACATGTTTCACAGAACAGATGAACTTAAAATGCCAAAATAATTGTCAAAATGTGGACAATCATGTGGAAAACGAATGTGTTATGGAAAAAAAAAACATTCATAAACCATTTTTAAATACTAGTATATTTTCTCTTATCCACGGAAAAAAAAACAATTTTACATATTGCACTCTATATGGGCCTTTCCTGCCCGCAGCACATAGATAAACGAAGAGAGTACCATCACGTGACCGAGAACCATCTTTCGCGATGCAGAAATTTACTCTTGTTTAATCATCAATCGGTGATTTGCAATGTTTCGCTGATAAGTAACGAAGCACGGAAAAATAATGATAATTAACACATGACGAGTTTAAAGCGTCCTGCATATGCGGTGCATTCACGGTTGCTTTGATTAAGTTAACGTGTCTCAAGAGCTTTGAAATATATACACAGACACCGAATATTTGAAATAAATCGAAGTAACCTAGCCAAGGATTACCATCCCCATACCGTGTTCTGATTCTCTTCTTATCGAACATCTGCTAGCATATCCGTTAATATGAACCAGTTCCATCTATTTACTATCCTCAGTACACTACGTTCAACATGCATTAATCCTCTCGCTTGTTATTAATCCTTTCAATTGATTTTATTTTCAGATTTTATCAAGATTCCTGCTGCTACCATAACATTGGATTAAATCGGACCAATCCAATCACCGTTTCACCAACCGGAGACGAACCATTTTAGGGCCACCATTTTTGCAGCGTCAGTTAGAAGTGGCTCGGTGGAACGAGGAGAGAGCAAATTTCCCTCCTCATTCAACGCGAGAGTGAAGTGAAACGTGAGTAAGCCAGCAACCAACAAGCAGCAGCTGGTGTATCGTGCACGTGGTTGTGCATCGTGTCCGCCGTACCACACATGGTACACGTGTACCTCGACCACGGCACGCAAAAGTAACAAAATATCAAAATCAAACATCGTGTACCATCGTGTGCGCTGCCGGTGCACCGGTGAAGATACGGGACGGGAGGTGGTGCTTGTGGCGGAGTTGTGTTGGCGAAAGCTTACGCCAAACGCGGGATCTCTTCAGCGCATTCGCCAACGATCTACGCGTTCGGTTGTGACGGTTTTGTGAGGTGACTCTGAGAGATTGGATTCGGATCGTCGTACTCGCAGCCATCACCGCCGCTGCTGCTGTTGCTGCTGCTGCAGCAAGTGAAAAGTGAAAATTCATCAATACCTCTGGCTGCTGCCAAAGTGTTTCATTTTGCAATCCAGTGTTCAAGCAGAAGAGAAGAGGAAAAGTGCCTTGTACAGCCCTTTGCAACTCAGCAGCAAAGTTTCCAACGAAACAGACAGACAGGTGATCGTGTTTGGTTCTGTCTGTCGTGGATCGTGGATCACGTTTTCCTCCCTCAACGAGAGTAATCATTGAACGTCGGTGCGTCTGGGTAATGTGAAAGTGGTAGTGGTGATGCTGACGTGACGAACCGCTGTCTTCGGGATGATCTGTCCGTTTCGCAAAAAAAAAAAGGTGTAGTAACAAGGATACAAGTCGGTCGTCTGGGTGTTTGGTGAGGAAAGTGCTCAACACCGGCGTGCTCAAGTGCCCAGTTGGAGTGAAAGAGGTGCGTGTTTGTGGGTGGGTTGGGTGGGTGGTGTATGTGAAGCAACACCATCGATCATCGATCAGCGCATCGCGAGGAGCAGGACATCACGAGACACGGGATTATGGATAGCGGTTGCGGCGATCGATGCCGTCGTCGAACCGAGCGGACACAATGAGCAACGGTACGGCGAGCGGCACTGGAGATGCGGACAGTTTGGTATGTTCTTTCGTTTACGCTGGACACCTTTCCCCCCGTCCCTTTTAGGGTTTCTATTTCCGAACAAGCTCAAATCGTGCGGCCCCGGAATGTTGTAGGTGTTTGAATCAAGTAGCAGCGGTTTCTCTCGTACACTGGCATGTTGTTAATGCGTTATGATCAGTAACATTCAATGGTACTTTGATCAATTGATCAAATCAACGGATGTTTTCGCCAACTATGTTATAGAGAATCTACATGGTCTGTCGCAAAGTAAACAGGACTTTTTGCATAGGAAAATTTCTGGTGGCGCTTTCTTAATATGGATATTGTTGTTTGAAAGGTGCATCTTTGAGCGACTTTCAGTCCAATTTTCATGGCATTTGGTCGTCTAGAAGCAAAGTTATTGAATTAAAATGACAGTATGTTTTTGTTATCGGTACAAAAATGATAATTAAACAAAAAACCAATATCAAGTTTAGCTTTTAAACTCGGTAAAACGTTTCGCTTACTGATGCAAAAAGTGTTTGGTGATGATTGTCTATCCCGTGGCAGATTTTAAGAGTGGTATACGCATTTTAAAACCGTTCGTAACGATGACATTCATGTCAACTAAGCCAGGATCGAGATTACAGCTGGGAGCATCGAAAGAAACGCGGAATTTTATCAAAATTGACCAAACAACCGGCCAAACAATGGTTTGCCATATATATATATATAAATCTTGGTGTTATGAAGCGTTTAATGCATAGCATTTGTCGCATTAGGCAAGAATATCGTTGAAAAGGGAGTTGGCACATGTTGCGTCGATAATGCGCTGCCTCATCGCTCAACGCTCACCTCCGTTTTTTTTACCAAAAACTGCATTTTATCGAAAAATCCTTCCCCGTAATCACCTGATCTGGTTTCTTGTGGCTTTTAAGTATTCGGGAAACTTCATTTGTGGATGAAAGGAAAACATTATGCTGACATTTTGACCATTCAGAAAACTTGTACCGACCACCCAAACATACCATCACTTTATGCGCTATAACTTTGCTTTTACAGGACCATATGCTATGAAATTTTGACTGAAAGTCCCTCAAAGATGCAGCTTTCAAACAAAAATACTCACATTAGGATAGCGCCACCAGAAATTTGTCTATGTAAAAAGTCCTATTTACATGTCCATAATACATTTAACTGTCATTATCTTTTAAATCTACAGAAGACACTCTGTTTGTTGTAGGATTTTCTGCGAGCAAATGTTTACCAAGTTTGATTAGGAAATGCCATTGTTGTGATAGCAATCTCTAAAGTATTTAATATGATACCAACTGCAAGAACGACTTTATTTTAAAGGGTAAATTAAAAATTCATCGAAGATTTTCAGCATAATCTATTTAAATGAAATTCATCTCCTCGCAATAAATGCTCCATTGTCAATCTATCTCCGCCAAAAAAGTGTAACACTTTCCGTGGAAAATGTGTTGTGGAAAAACCCACTAAACCACTGACTGAACCTCAGAAAACCAAACAGACCCTTTCTGGCTGCCCTAGCACCCGGTAAATCGAACAATTGCCTTTAGTTGACAATTGCAACTTCACTGCTTTGAGAACTCACTCTGTCGCAGACGTAATGCAACACTCCCGTGCAACTGTACACCTCGTCCCCCCACCGGGGCTCGTCTGCACTGCCACCACCGGTTGAAGGTTAAAATTTGAAAATTACTCCACACCACACAAACCGCCGACGTTTGCATTCCACGTTGGACCACGGCTACCACGTCGACGTGTTGTGTCTTGAGATGCCCCAAACCACCACGTGCCGGTCGCTTGTTGGTGGGAGGTCACCTTCGATGAGACTTTTCGACGCAGGTCATTGTGCCGTTCGACAGCGCACTGTGGATCGGTGAGAACTGGCGCCCCTCCTGGCGGTCGCCAACATTGATGGATGGATCTCATCGACCATTGTTTTGACGTGGGATGGGCAACGATTTTCCCAGCTTTTCGTCTAGATTTTGGTTCGTCCCTTGGATCTCCATCCAGTGTGTCTTCACACTACCACTCTAAAAGGGTGATAAATGGGAATTTGATAATTTTCGGGAGTAAAGGCGCTGCTGCTGATGCTGCTGCTGATGCCGATCTGACACATGATACGTTGATGGCGAGAATTTCGTCATACTGGGGACACGTCATAAACAACCGCAAGCTAACTGAGTGAGCTTCTCGTACACAAAGTAGCGATCGATGTTACGCGAAAGTTCCAGTCGAATCAAAGACATCAAATTATCATGCCCCTACGCAGCACTAGACTAGAGATGACTGCCTGGCATCTGGTGACACGACGTGCGACGCTAAATTGTCCAGAATTCCTCACCTCTTTCTGGGTTGCCACCTCCCTGCCAACGAGACCGATTAGACTCTGTCCACGACTCTCCACGAATCGAAAGGCAATTCGTTCGCCAAATTCGTGACGGTACGCACTGGAATGCGCGAAATGCTAGCCCACAGTTCCAGCATGGACCCCTCCAGGTTTCTAGAGAATCGTCTTCATCGACGAACAGCAACACTCTTTCTCTCTCGCACTCGAGACAGCGCACGATCGCTCACGATCGAACGGCGTATCGGGTGATTGCGTAGCGTTGCGAAGCGCCACCACCACATTCCTTCCACCATTATTCGCCACATCAAGGGGTTTGTGAGGGTGGCTTAACCGAAAATCATTGCACCGTGTGGCTGCGGCTGCGTGACCTACATATCAGCGAACAAAAAAAAACGGCCCGGCTTCATCCAACTCCGAAATCGCGCGCTGGTGGAGCTGGTGAAGCGTGAAGAAAGTCAAGGTGATGATGGCCGGCGCATCGTGCAGGGGAGCTCCAAGTAGAGGGTAGCTCTCGCTCGCAACTTAGAAGCTAAGCACAGGGCACAGACCAGCAGATCTTGCGCCCCAGTAATTCTCTTTCCCAGTCTCTTTATACCCATTTTTTTCAAGGCAACACTGACGAATCAGCGAATGACATTTTCAAGTTGACAGCCACGATCATAACCGCCACGCTGCTTGTTGCAAAATGGCAGCGAAAAATGCATTTTTTTTGTAAAATAAGTCTCTTCTGTCTCTTTGGTGCATTGGTGTCTTGCTCGTTGGTGGTTCGTTCGCAGCTCTGGCGATCCATCAGCCCCCATCTGGTGATTCAGCAATCAGCCGATTGCAGCAACAACCTGAGGCCGTCTCAGGGACCACCACGGGCCACAGCAAAAGGTGTAGGCGAGCCGTTCTTTCGGCTCTCTGTCACCGTGCCAGAGATCACGCGCAAAGTTTCCGAAGAGACAATTCGCCATTAAAACCTGCGTCTCTCGCTGAGGTACGATGTAATATCACGCGACTATCGGCTTACAGGCCAGGCGACCTCGTAGCGAATCGAAAAGAGTGAAGACAACCCACGAAACACCGCGATAGGGCGAGCGGGCGAGCGGGCGATCGTGGCGGACGAGTGGCCAAGACCACCCAACACCCAAGGTTCGACGATTCAAATCCGATGCCGTGTGGAATTCGTTTCACTTTCTAATGCGTCTAATGGTGGTGGCCTTGGAATTTCATGTACGCTCGACCGTCCATACGTACACACGTAGCCACCAGGCGAAGGCGACCTGGCATGGTATGGCAGAGTAAAAATCTGCCAGCCGCAGGTGCCGCCGGTGCCGGAATAAACGGAATTATAATGGAGTTTGATCGGTCCAGTGAAAGTGTGTGCGCGCTGCTGGAGTCGTCGATCAATTTCTGATGGATGCCTTTGTTATTGTTTTTCCCTGGGTCCGTTTTCCATCAGCCCAAAAATCACGCGTGCACTACGATCGGGTCCCAAAAAGGCTGGTGGAAAGCGAAAGAGCGCTTCTGTCTTCTGTGGATGATCAGCAGTATGTGCCGTGGTTATAATGAGCGATCTGTTCGGCTGTGGCTGAATGTTTGACTTAGGATGCTAATGAGCCATTAGCTAACCGTTATAGACACGGCTATGCAACAATGTGTGGATCGGGAACTTTCTTTTTAATTTGATCATGAACATTTTAAGAGTATATCGTGATACTCTTGAGTTCGGTGTCTGCATACTGATTTGGGCTTTTCGTGTTTAACCCTCGGTTGGGCACCCGGCGTTTACCCCTTCGTTGGGCACCCGGGTAGCCGGGTACCCCACTTATGTGCATTGCATTGTTATGTTCTTGTATCATCGTTTGTAGCAGTTTTATGATAAAAATGGTGTTCTAGAACTAATTTAAGAGTCTTCGGAACGTATTTTTCTTTAAAAATCAAAACAAAATCCAATAAAAACAATAAAAATAATGAACACAACGCATTTATACCCCTTCGTACGGTCATTCTCTACCGCGTACGTCGTAAAGCAAGCAATAAGATCGTAAAGTGATCGAATTTTCCAGCAAATATGTTATTGAAATTATTGATTTCTTCGAATAAATCAGATTTGAATTGTCATAAGGCACTTTTGAGTCATAAACAATTGAGTTAATTGGGCACAATTGAGCTACGAGATCAGACCAGTTGCTACATGGCGCGTTCAGAACGTAATGAGAATTGATTTTTCTGACAAAACGGTTTGAGATAACGTGTTTAATTTTGTACGATAAGGTAGAGGAAGGTTTTTGCTATCAATCGCATTTTATTTCGTTCGGCTATGTCAAACTGAATGAAAAAGGGACGATTTTTCGTGAACCATGTTTTTAGTTGATGTAACACCGTAGAATGTCTCCTTTCTATGGACCATTGGTGTGGCGCGGATCACCCGGATCTTCAGAAAAACATTCCGTTGGTGCCAGTAATTCATCAAGTTCGCGTGCTCTGTACCAGGAAAGAGGTCCGCGATGATCCGGGCTGTGGTCCATAGAAAGGGGGCGTTCTACGATGTTACATCAATTAAAAACATGGTTCACGAAAAATCGTCCCATTTTCTTTCAGTTTGTCATAGCCGAATGAAATAAAGTGTGTTGAATAGCTAAATCCTTTCTCTACGTTGGCGTTAAAAGTTCAATACCTTATCTCAAAACGTTTCGACAGGAAAAATCCAGTCTCATCACTTTCTGAACGCACCATGTATATTGGTCTCTGTGGTCTACGAAAATGCCGCCTAAACCCTTTTTGTTGAAGAGTAGTGTATGATTTACTCAAATGTTAATAAAGTTACACTATTAGAAACATTTTTAATCAGTTTGAGAAATAATATATAATTTCAATTGCACATAAAAGGTTTCAAAATAAGTTGATTATTTTTCTCCTATTGCTCGTTGAAAAACTCAAACGTAATGAAATTTTCATCAAAATATTGTAGTTTACCTAATTAACAATTAATAAACACGTCAACATGGATAAATGTTGATAAAAAGTATTGTTTTGTGTTTATAAACATAGCCCATGTGCATAGCCAACGTATGGGGTACCCGGGTACCCGGGTGCCACTGGGCGGGTGTTAATTTCATCGGCCCATAATTACCTTTAAATATGAGATATCAAAACAATTCAAAAGCGAATTCGGTGTGAAATGAGTTGTACTTTGGGGATCCGGAGTTTCGTAAAAAAATATTCACGGGAAGGCATTCATTTTTTCGTTGAAACTTGAAATGGGTACCCGGGTGCCCAACCGAGGGTTAAAGGAACATTTAAAAAATTCGTCTGCTGGACTTTAAAACTAGAATTCTTTCCTTTGCAGTGGAAATTTCGAAACTAGAAACAGTTACATAAAAACATCGCCATCGTGCCATATGTTGAATCTGTTTTGAGAACAAATGACTTATTTGCAACCGTTAGTAGTTGCTTGTAGGCCGGGCAAATTGCATGGGAATATGAAAATCATCATTTTCATTCAAATTTGAATTTAGAAATTTAAATTCGCCCCCGTCCCCGGGCTCAGTTTGCAGTTCGTGTCGTGGTGTCGCGGTTCAATGACGCTTTGGGATCCAAGGGTACAAAACAGTTTCAGCTGAAATCACAACGAGTGACGTGGTGCCATTTGTGTAAACAGTTTGCCACCAAAAGAGGCTCATGAGCACACGCCTCCAACAAGACATTGTAGCGGTCTACCACTTGAGCGAACCATTCTCATGTTCCGCTGTTGCATATTCAGTAGTACAACTAGGTGCGCAATTGTTTGGTCCTATAAGCGAGTTTCGAAAGAGCTCTATAAGAGTGTAGCCAGTTTTTGTTGCAACTGCAAGCAAATGTGTTGGATTACGGACTTGTATAATACTAAAGTGACAACAGCTGTTAATAGTAGACATGATTTTTAGGGAAAATACGACGAAAAGTCCAACTCGCGAACCCCATCACGCAGGTAATTGACAGAATGAGAACTGCCAACACGCTCTTAGAGAGTCCTGAAGGTCGTTTCCATGCTTCCAGTTTTAACTAAAGCCGATTCGCGGAAGGAGAACACACTGAGTTTAACCTTGAGAGGCTTGATAGTTTTACTACGTAGATTTATGACTTGATTTGCTGTTCCTTTGGCAAACACATTAACGCGGATGGTGTTGAGGGACATCAGATCACAAAGATATGCAAATGTCAAGAAACAAAGAGATGTTATAGCAGATTAAATGGGCCGTTTGAATCGTCAGTTTGCTAGTTCTTGTTTGTAGGAACCTTTAAAAAACTACATTTAGAAGTTTACTCATGTTTGCAATTAAGATATCAGATTCTAAAATTGGTCTATTCAAATCCCTTTATTGAGGGGTATTCTAGATATTTATCGGCTTTTAATTATGGATATCTTGTACTTGTTTGAGGATCCAAATGACTCAGGTTGACCCAATACAGTCAGAGCTGGACTATCGATCAAGTATAGAATGTAGCTGAGACAAAGCTACAATATTAGCGACGTTTATGGATATTCAACAATCCGCTCCTCATTCAAACCTTCAAAACAAACAATAACAAACACCTCTCACGTTTACTATCAACGGATGATATCACAATGCGGATTTTACTTGTAATCCCTTCTACGCTTCTGAAGGTGCTTGCGATATCTTATCAGCAGATAGTTCCCTAAAAGGTTTACGAAAGGTATCGACTGCGTGCACGTGTTGCGCAGTACTAAGCTGCATTTTATCCGCACCTTCAGCTACTGCTCTTCCTACCGTTGCCTTGAATTGATCTTCATTCCCCGGTAGTGATCCAGCGTTTTCTCAAATTTCCGATTGAAAGGAACCAATTATAAATCAGCCCCTTCTTTCGGGTGGGGAACCTCTTCAATCAGAGGATATTAATTAAAGATTGGAGTCAAGAGTGTGCCAGAATTGTGGGACACAACAAAAAAGGGCAATCTTCGCATTCCCGCCGGCCCACCCCACAAGGCCATTCGCTGGTAATTGAAATTACAATCGAAAGTATGAAAGCACACCAGCATCGGCGCCACAGCAACTGTCCGGTCATTAAGCTGATCGAGTGCCATCACAACAAATCCCAGCACACACATGCAAGGCCTCGGACCCCTGAGCAAACATATCACGTGCACCCCAAACCAAGAGTTGTTAATGTGTCGTCTTCGGTCTCGGTATGTGCGGTACGTGCGATCCCTCCCCGGGTAGGGGGGCTTGCATCCGTTCCCCAAGCGCCTGCGCGCGCGCGCGTGAACAAAAACAGGTTCCGAAAGAAACTTTCCCAAAAGAAACCCTCCCGGTCCCTGGCGTTGGAACGGTGCCGAAAACATGAGAAATAGCAAATTTGAAATCTGTTACTCCGGTCTACTTTCGTCCGGTCTAATAGCACGTCTCGGGCACGGCGTCTCGCGCACCTCGCGACTGATCGTTATTATTGGCGTGCCGGGGTATGGGCCATACGTCCACCACGAGCACACCTCGTTAGTTTAGCATCGCTGGACAGCAACGCGTTGCAGTGCACGGGCGCAGCGGCCTAGCAACGCAACATAAAATTAGCAAAGCATGCTCTGGGATTAAAGGAAAAAAAAACGGCGCACCAATAACCGTTGCCCAATCAATAGGCCCAGTGATCAATAGACGCTCGCAGCACTTGGTCAATTGTCCAATAGAGGAAAAGGGGGAGAGAGTGAGGGGGCTCTCTTCATCTCGCTTTCTTTCCTGGTAGCTCGCATCGAATGCTGTCTTATTTTTTTCCCCAAAAATTCCATTGCTTTGGCGAGGAAGCAGCGATCGAGTGCTGGTGCTGCTGATGATGAAAGGGTGTTCCATCCTTCTTCAAATCCCAAAAAACGGCCCACATCCGGCGGGTCACACGCCACCTAGTGCTTTGAGAGAGAAACTACCGTCATCATCAACAAACCAATCGGGCACCGCAGCTCGCCACCAGCCACCATGGATCGGAAGGGGAATGTTGGTTTAAAGGGAAAGTAAGCCGGACGATTGCACGTGCGCATTGGTTCCCACCACGAATCACAAACCACGGCCACGCACATCCGGTTACACGCTGGACCCTGTCAGGTGACTGCTTTGGCTTCGAATACTCGGATGAATTGAATGAAAATTTATTTGCAAAAAAAAAACAAAGCACCGCACGTCACTCAATCACCACCATCACCTCAAATGCCTTCACTAAATTACTGTCCCCCCGCCCTGCTGCTGCCCGATAAAAAGGAACTCTCGAAGTCCGGCAGAAGTCATCCGTTATGGCCGCCGGGTACATTGCACATTCTGCTGCAGGTCACACTGGCCGAGGGCCGCGTTGAAGAGGAGACCGTCCGGACACGTGCGCTCATGGGCGACACCCAGGTAGCACAACACGAACATTTGGCAGGACGTGGGATGCGGCAGGTTGGAGGCACCGTCCGCCGGACAGCTGTAGCACTCCCGGACCGTCGACTGAAGGCAGGACTGCCGAACGGCATCGAACCGATACCCAGCATTGCACTGACCGTAGTACGATTGACCGTCGAAGCAGTAGAAATACGCCTGGCAGTCCCGGGGATGTGCGATCAGGTACTGGCCACGATCACGGCATACCGGAGTCGCCAGGAAGCTCGGTAGCTTCTGGGATTGCACCGGTACGGCGATGAAGACGGTGGCGATGGCGATCACCATCAAGGCGATAATGCCCCTTGTTGGTCCTGTAAGTTTTGAAGAACGTAGAACATCTTGGGGACTGGTGATCATGATCCTGGGCACCTTTTTACCTTGCATTCTCACTAGATCGTCACTCACACTCCGTTCACGTCCAAACAAATGGGGCCAACTAGCCGAACAAAGGCTGGTGACAAGCGGTCTTATAATGTTTCTGTGACGTGACTGGTCGAGGTAGTGATATGATATGTAGGTGACTTCCAACTGATAAGACTGTAGAGCGAAACGGAGACAGCGCAACGTTACACGACATGAACCGTGGCAGGGCATCGATCATCGAAGGAGCTCCATGGCTTGCTTGG
The DNA here is from genome assembly GCF_943734665.1 of Anopheles aquasalis. Lineage (NCBI taxonomy): Eukaryota > Metazoa > Arthropoda > Insecta > Diptera > Culicidae > Anopheles > Anopheles aquasalis. The sequence goes on from NC_064878.1 coordinate 25,579,530, forward strand.
TCGATAAATGTATCGTAGATGCAGGCAGCGAGAGTTCTGAGATCAGAGGTGCTTATCGGATCTTTTTCTAACCAGTAAATGCGAACCGACGCTGTGGGTATGATTGATTGCCAGAAGCACGTTGGCGGTTGTCATCGAAAGACAGCCAGTCATGGGAGTAGCAGTGCCGTACGCGCTTCACAGTTGCTCCCCAGTCCGCTGTTTGAATCATCAAAGAGACCGTTGCCAACGCTCTGGTACTGCCAGCATCGCGCTGGAGAAACGCGGAACATCTTACGTCAGCTCGCCTCGTGGGCCGTAGTGTTGCTGTGGAAGGTGTCCGCCCGGAGCGGACCATAATAGATGACCATTCGACGTCCATTAGCGCCGCCGTTCGCTAGGGTTCCAAGTTTTCAGCATCCGGAGCGACGACGAAGAATGCATTTCCCATTTGATTAGATAAAATGTGGAGCGCGTGGCGCCGCCGGCCTGGTGTTGTTTATGTTGGCATCCCAATGTCGGCATCATCTTGCAATCATATTTTTGTTTTTGTGGGAAGTGGAAGCCTGTTTTACAAAACACGAGGGATTATTTTAGTGCTTAAAAAAATCCATTATTTGTTCTCCTTCAAACAAATGTTAATGAACAGAAAACGGATTCAATATTACAGTCCCGACAACAGAGCTATGATTTTTTTGTAAATCAGAATCAGTTTTTTCCTTAAATTGCGTTTTTTTAGAATATAGTAGATATTGCATCAAGGTTCGGATTGCAAATGGGTTCAGCTAAGCTTTTCCACATTAGTTTTGTTTTGTTTTTGTATTGTTTAACTGGTGTGATTGGTGAATTTCAGTAGTGATCGATTCGAGGTGGAGTTGTAACAAGTTTATTAACCTGTCCTATGCTTGTCCTTTTTTTCTATTATCTCATTTCCTACCCTTAGCCCATTTATGAACAAAGAATAAAAGTTGATCTACCTAAACCTAAATCAGAATCAGTGTTAGGTATAGTCCAAATTGATTGCTAAAAGGCTAATTAATGTCTAATAATATGAATCATTCGTTGGGCTAAGGATTTATATTTCTATGGTATGTTTTTGCTACATATTTTAAGTCCGTACACGTGTGTTAAGTCCGTTCACGATCATGGTAAACAAAAATACCGATGATGATTAGCGGTAGATAAACCTTTTCCCCGTAATCAAGCTACCTTATCAGTTCCTTCCGGTTCAATCGGCTTTTGGCGATAAATTTATCTATTTGTCTTGTGTTTTGCTGTTAAACCGTATGATTCGGCAGGAAGGGGAAATACTGGCCATGCTCGGGGTGTTCTTTGAGGTGTTCTTTTCTATTTCAGCTCTAAATCTTTTAGATCTTTTGTTTCAATACCAATACTGAGGAGTTCTTATTCTGAATGCAGCATTCTGGATGGAACTTACTCGTATCAAATTGAGTTACATTTGCCTTCAATCAAAGTTTTTGGTGAAAGAAATGGATTATTGTATTGCAAAGTTTATGAACGCTGTGGATCATCCTTGATTCCAATTCTAATCAGCTATGATGGAATGAATACTTTAAACTCCATTTTTAGTTAAAAGAACAACCTTCCACCACCTTGACCCAACTCAACCATCTGTTCGTGCGTAAGAGGGCTTTTAATACAGCAACGTCTCCCGTTAGAGTCCTGCTAACACCGTTCCACCAAAACAACGCAACTGCAACAACACAATCAACTCGATTGTACGCGATAACTGATGCTGCTGCTGCTGTTGCTGTTGGTGCCGGTGCCGTAGGCTTGCCAAAAATAAACAGCAGCTCCGATCGATGAGTAATCGTGTGGACCAACTGGCGCACCCCGTATGGAATCTAATTATGGCCACCCCTTTGGGGCCTTCCATCAATCGCGCACAAATGAACGAACGAACAAACGAACGGATGATCATGCGATGAAGTTGAATTAAAAACAATCGCACAACGCGATGATCGCTCTCATCAGCACAATCGACACTTCCGCATGGTTTTCATGCTGCAACCCGGGCGATCGGTGTACCAAAGAGCAGTCGGGGTGCTACAAATTGGGTCACAACACGGTCCTCGGTCTTCTCTCGTGAAACAGAATGGTGGGAGACCACACGCTAAACGCATCAGCCCACCACCTACGGATGTTTCGGGGGAGGGGCCCGATCCGTTTTGGTAACATGATCGCAAAGCTAATTGCGTGCTGCGGTCCGGCGGGGAACGAAACAAATAACCTTTTAAGCTCCAGGAAGGAACCGGCGCGGCGGTACTGCTGACTGGCTGGAAATCGGTCCATATTGGATCGCTTAACGTGCGGTACTCAGATGAAGCGAGTACGATCACATGAAAGCAATATTGTTGGTGCTCTACTCTTTGTAGGCGGATCGTCTTACAGCTCGTATTACTCATTTCTAAAGCATTTTGTTCTTTGCTTTCGAAGACGTTGTTGGTTTTTCTATGAGCATAGAGTGTTTGTTCTCAAAAACATCTGTTGGTAAGAACCAAAGAAAAAGCTGCACGAAAGATCCTTCTTCTCGATGATCACGAGGTCTATCAAGTTGATATCTTCTTATAACAACCGGACGCAATCAAACTGTCGCAACTCTTCTCTTCTCGCACATAAACACGCACAAACGCTGAGATTGTATGCAGAAAGACAGGTTCTTTTGATAAACAGCTACCCAACCGTGACGTCACGGCGACTCGCTGAGGTCAACGGCTAGGCACGTCGCTCCCCGTGCCGTGCCGTGTGTATGTGTTTGCGTATTCTCTGCTGCTGGCCAGCATTTGTGGCCAGTGTGTTCTTTAAGAAGAGTTCTCACGATACGACGGACGGTGGAATTGATGCTTTGTTTGAGTAACCGGAGTTGGCGTTGGACAGCAGCAGGCCAGCAACAGATTTTCCATTTTCCCGTAGCCGCTTCCACGCTGGTGCCGTGGCCGGCGGCATGCCTGACTACACCCATTGGCCCCGTTGTGGCCGCCCGCTTGGTAGTTTTCGGTTCGGTTCCGGTTGGGCGCTTCGGAAAACAATATAAAATAGTCATTAATGTGTCGCTGGGTGCTGGTGGCCACTCGCCTGGTGGTGCTAGCCCTGGTGTCTCTTTCTCTCTCACAAACTTCCCTGCACGGACCCGACGGACGGTCATCGGACGGACCGATGATGGTTGATACTTTATGTATCCAATTTTCATAAATTCCACCAAAGCTTGGAATCTCACGGTGGTGGGAGGTGATTATTCCTGGCTTCCTGCCCCCTGTCAAGATTGTCAATTTGCGGTTGTCGTTAAAATTGTATTAGCGCCGGTGAAATGCGGAACCTCGCTAAAGTGGCCTGACGCATTCATTATAACCAGCGTGGCGCCGGAAATGGCGAGAAAAATCACCCCAAATTCGATGTGTGGAATTCGGTTGCGCAGTTAAGTAATCAGCGCGATCAAGCCGATCATCAGTTGAATTGATCTTGATTAATTTGCTGACGCTTCCTAAATGATTCTGGGCATGATATTTGACAGGACTGCCCAGGCTGTTACCAGGCGCAATGTGCAAATGGCAATGGCTGCTTTTGGAATGCTCTTCATTGATATTTTTAATATTCTGAAAATTATACTGAACACACAAAACACACATTTTTTCGCAGCAGCACTTTTCTTCCAACTCAACCATGTCTCGACTACAACATCGGTGGGTGTCTCGGCTACACGTTGAAAGCTTTTGCTTTGAGCTTTTTGTACGGGCGAGTTTTCCGAGCGCTGCACGGTTTCGGGAAAAACATTTTATTTTTTTATTGAACAAATAAGATGAAAACAGTTCACAGACATAATATTTTTTGTATACAAATATAGAATTATTTTTATAAGTTTTTTTTCATTGGTTGTACGCAAAGACTACTCTTATTAAATGCCTTGAATAATAAAATTTACAGTTCGATCTGATCTTGAAAAACCTTCACAATTGAAATCACAAATTTAGAAAAATAGCAAATAAATTTTAATTTAGCAAAGAAGATACACAAAGCATGTAGTTTGTTTTAAAATTAAAATTTTTAGCACATTGAATTAGTAATATTAATTATGCAAGATGTAAACAATATATTTGTCAGCAAAATATAATTAAAGACAAGCGAGAAACACTCATTTAAACAGAACAAAATAGCGTCGAATTATTTGTGCAACGGAAATAAAGTTTTCGGATTAAAAATAGTTTAGAAAATAGGAAAGTATTAGCATAGCATCTACATAATTTTATCTATAACTACATAAACTAAAAGCATTAAAAAAAAACTGCCCAAAAACTTCCAACTCCTTCACGAAGAACTCTAGCATTACCGTGGTCTATCATCATGCTGCCGGCTCAATTCATTTCCACCCAGCGTCAGCCCATGTGTTGTTCGTTGTACTGCGCATGCTTGTGGCAATGATTCCACGGCCCCCAAACACAGATAGGCAAGCGTGAGTATGAGCAGGCGAGGGCCCTATTCGAGATGAAATTCTCATTCAACCAGCGAGTGTCGTGCCGTTCGCATCGTCGTCGTCGTCGTCGTCGATGGTGCTCCCGCGAACAACCGCGAAGACTCGCTCAGTTAAAGCCGTGAGAAGTTAACGTCGTCGCTGTCGCGAGTTAAAGTTCTCCAAACGGGGTGCAGGTTAGCCATTTGGTGGTCCCTCAGTGTTGAGCGTTAAATTTGTAATCTCACTACGAGTGTATTACGGTGACGATGCCAGTGTTGTGAATATAATGTCACAGTTTCCTAGTGCCTAGTGCTTCCTATTTCCCGTCGTGATAGCAATTTCGCTAAATCCTCGATTCACCACTCACGGTGAAAGTGTCTCTAAACAGGCGTACCTGTGAGGAACGGTGGTGATGAATGTTTCGATGTTACTCCATCCGTTGCCAGGTGTTGTGTGGTGTTGCAGTTTGCAAGGGGCGAATGGGGTTCCAACCGATCCGAACCTTACTCAACGAACGAAAAAAGGAAGACTTTGCCTACGAGAGATCTAATCATTAGTTTACAATCATAATGGCCACCTAATAGCACATGATGCCGGTGGAGTGGCGGTGGCTTTAGCGCGCGCAAAACACATCGCCTCGCTGTTGCTACGTTACCCACGGTCAGGTACCCCTTAGCCTGACGGAGAGAGAGAGAGAGCGCGCGTAAGGGAGTGAGTGCAGGAGAGCGAGAGTTATATAAAAGATCGAATCCAAGGAACTGCACAAGCACCAGCCTTCTGCGATAAGCGAGCATCAACACACGCGGCAGTCGATGCAGTCGCAGTCGTCACTTGCTGCCATCTTTCGTACACCTTTGCTGTTATGGTAGGGATCCGGGTGGGGTTGTTTTGTCAGCAAACATGAACTCCCCTCGCACCAGTCCACAGTCGCACATCCTCTTGGATGGCACTCCCCTTTCAAGCAACCCTTCCTCCCCCCCCCCCCCCTCAAACGAGCGAAATCATTGATGCATGCTTTGATGCACACACCCCTATCGCTGTGATGCGTGCGCGAGGGCGCGCGCAACCCTCGATGACGGAAGTCGTCATCGAGCACGACCGTGACACGCCACGCTGGCCATCCCCGTCAAGGCAGACAAACAAAACAACAACAAAATGCTCCCCAAAAAAGCCGCCATCGTCGTAGTCGTCGGTGGCGGCAGCAGAAAGCATAAAATGAAATCAAAATTGTCAAGCGCCGAGCGGGCGATTTTCGTGAGCCCGTACGTCACGACGCCAGTGTTCGTTTTCTCTGCCAATTATCATTAAAAGTCCATTACCGAGACATTAGAGGGATGGTGGATCGACGACGAGGAGCGGTGTTGCGCGATGTTTTATGCTGGTCGAGGTGGAGACCACACAATCAGCGTACAGCGTAACCAGCGCCGCGTCGTGCCGTGTGCCGGTATTCGGGTTTTATTGCATTTCCGGTACGGCACACCGTAACCCCTTTCGGGGCCCTCTCTCTCTCTCTCTCGAGTGCCGGTGCGATCGAGAGCGAAATTCCTTTCTATAAATAACGGGGCGGCAAAATCTTTGCTTTCGATCATCCGTTCGAAAACGGCGTCCTCCGCGTCGGTGGCGTATCGGGGCGAGCACGTGCCGTTGCCGGTGGTGGAGGCGCCCAAAAAAAAAACATTTCGCTTGTCTGTGTGTGGGTGTGAGTCCTTTGATCATTGGGTGGCCGAGGGGCATCGTTTGGGTACTGCTTTTGGGCAAAGATAGCCCCGAGCTCATGCTCTGGTGGTCTCGAGCAGAGACCACGCTCGGTGGTTTCGAGTGATATGCACCCTCGAAGGGTTATCCTCGGTCAAGGGTGTAATGGGGGGGGGGGGGGGGGGGTTTAGGGAGGTAATTAAAAATAACATCCCAGTTCCTTCACCTCGGCCATCTGGTTTAGGAAGCGAACGAAAAAGATACATCAACCCTTATCTTCTGAACTTATCCGACAAGCAGCTCCTTTTTTGCCGCATCACGTTTTGTATATTGAAGGACAGAAAAGAGTAGCTTCACAGTTTGATAAAACACACTTTTTAGCTTTAAGATTCGTATTAGAAGCTGAAGGATTGAGTGGTTGAATGAAATCAAACACCGCAAGCGATGCCCTTCACCGGTCATTGATTCCTAATTGATCCTTTGCGATGCCTAATTGATTCTGAAGCTATTCCATAATTGTGCCATTTCTAGTCCTCTTCAGAGGGATTCCTGCTGCCATATTTTCTTCCCATTTTTTCCAACCGATCAATCTGTGATGGTCTTGCCATTCGCAATGCATAATTAAAGCAAATGGAACAGATTTCCATAACGACTTATTCCAACGATGGAAGCATCCTGCTGTTGCTGCTGCTGCTGCTGCTGCTGCTGCTGCTGCTCCTGCTGTCGTTCTGTCGATGTGTTTGTTGAACAATCATCACAAGCAGCGAGCGAGTAAAGATATAAGTTTTAACTGCGAACCGACGATGGATCAGCTTGATAGACAGCTGGAAAGGATCGGTGGTAGGACCTGAAATCAGGAGTAAGCAGAGCTGAGTGTTGTTGTGGTGGTGATGGAGAGGCTGTTTCAATTTTCCTATTTTCACTCGTAGTCAGAAGCTGCCAACAAGCGAATGGCATGGTCCATACGACAGTGCTTGCCGGGATTCCCCGGAAATCCGGCCGCTGCCACTGGCGATAGGCACTACATTCTGGCAGCAGCTTCATTCCTGTGCTATCCTGTCGCTTTGACAGTCCATACAAAACCTTTACCGGCCGTACGATGTGTTCTCTTTCCCGATTTCCTGGCTGCTGGCTCTACTCAAACGATGCCAGCCCATTGGACTGGAAGGCACTTGCCTTTATTGTCAGCGTACCGTCACCGTCGTACCGGTACCGAGTTTGTTCATTGACAGGACAACTAGATGAAAGGACATCGAGTGGAATGAAATGTAGGTCATAAAATGTTTCCCTACCTTCGTGAGGTTTCCCATTACCATTCAGTGCAGTGCTCATTTCATTACTCAACTACTTACGACCAACGAACGATGTTTGTGACAGTTTCCTTCGCGAATCACCGTTCCTCAGGTCGTCTGACTTTAGGTTTAGGTTTGGTTTGGGGCCGCAGTATATTTTGCAAAAGTAAACAATATTAGTTCTCTAAACAACTGTTTCACCGTGAGGGAATCGATGAGTATGAACTACGCTCCCTCAAATAGGTTGCAAGCTGGTTCAAGGTAACTTGCCCGGTATGGCTCAGCACTTGGTTCGCGTGCAGTGAGACAAATGCCAGAGAGCGACCGCAATCACACGGGCCAATGATGATCGCTTAGAGACGCACCACCGTTTGGCATCGCATCCGTGCATCGTGTTACTCTGCTACGTTGCCACTTGATGCATCCGCATTCGCTTGCCCCTGCCGTCGACCACAGATGCAGCAGTGTGCCATATTATATTATGGGTTACGACGGTGGAGGTCTGTTCATCTCAGCGATTCTTTTTTTTTTGTTGTTTTTCATTACGAACACAAACCGTTGCACATTTGCTGTCCCATCAACCATTTGACAACGCATTACGCGATGCAGCAGGCCGTGCACGTAGCCATACTTTAGATGATTCTCGTTCGTTCAACCTTTCCTGGGTTTGATCACGCTGCTGCCTGTTTGTGTTTTGGTGAGGAAAGTGGTGAGGCTCTCCGTAATGTCGGTGGTGGCTGGAAATAGAACTTTGATATTTGCGTGTAGACTAACCGCAAATAGAAAACGGTGTTCCGTGAGAGAGCGAGAGTGTGTGCAACAGGTCCAGTATGATGAGGTTATGATGTGGAGCCCACCGACTCGCTGATGTTGACAACTTACTATTATGTCACGTTTCCCTTGCTGGTTGTTTGCCGTATTGCTATTTCCTATCGTGGGACAGAAATAAATGTCAAAGTGTATTTGCACTAGGATTTAAAGCGTTTGATAACTTATTTGAAACTCAGAAACTCCCTTTTCATCCACTACTTATCATTACACTGTCATCAGAAAGTCCGTTGACATTTCCATAAATAGGTTTTGCGTAGTTGATGTACAACACGGTCTACTTTGTTTGAGAAAGTGTTTGAGAGATGGAAATGTTTTCTCGCATGGAATTGCACCTACGATTACCTGGATCACAGAGCAGCGCACTGTCATGTTTGATGGTTGTTGTGACCTAAACTTACAAAATAGATTGGTGTCTGAATTAGAAACTCTTAAATACGATTGATTCTAAAAATGTTACGTAAAAATAGAATATAATGCCGTCTGTTTCGATTAGCTTTAGTAAATCATCGAGCTATCAAATGCCAAAATTCAAACGAATCTGCCTCTGACCAGAGAATCTTGTGCTAAACTTCACACTGAACCCTCACCTTCCGATTGGGTCATTTTTTCACTCGTCATCTCTCATCCGTCTGGTCCGTCTTGAAACTTTGACCTTCTCGCAAGAACCACAGAAACCAATTTGCGATAAATTCAAACGCAAAGAATTCTAAAATTCCAACTCAGCCGCGCTGAACCGGCTGCTAAATCTGTTTCGCAAAATAACCTGTTCCTGCTGGTGCTGCTGCTGCGCTGATCGAACGATTCGATTTCCCTCCGTTCGCTCCATAATCGCACCGTCCACAGTCGCCTGTGGTTTGTGCGGCTTTAGCGTGATATTTGAGAGGGCTGTTATCAACAGAGGGGGATCAAAAAAAAAACAGCAAAAATAAGCTCAGCAAAAACCCGCCAAGTCAGTAGAGCTCGCACTCTTGGTAGCCGCGCTCACTCCCCGCTGGAGGCAAACTTTCCACTTTTGGCGCGACCATTTCTGGTGAAACCAGTTTCGATTTCGAAACACGTTTCGCTTAGCACATGCCAACAGCATCAGTAGCAGCAGTAACAGCAGGTTAGATACATGGCTTGTTTCTGATCGCGTCGATCCAAAGTTTTGAAGAGCCAGTGAGTTCGTTCGTTGACAAAAACGCTTTATTTTTCGGACCGGCCACAGCTACCGGCATCGAATTCGACGAAAAAAAGGGGGGTTCCAGACATTTCGCTGGAAAGGAAGGCACCGTGGTGGAGGCACACGTTTCGAGGAGAAAACAAAGAACATCCGCAACACTCGTTTTCACTCGTGCGTGACTGTCGCGCGCGCCCAACCAAGGCTGGAACAGATGGGTGGCAACACAATGTTGGGCTGGTCGGCGTGCTCCGCGTCCAGACAAAAGGCTCGCGTGCCTGGCCCACGGCGTACGCTAGACTGCTCAAGAGAGGGTACTTCAGTGGAGACTACAAGGTCCTCAACCGACCGGCGATGATGCTGGTACTTTCGAAGCAGCGACACAGGAAGTATGCTCCTTCGTTGGGGCCCGGAGTATCGGACGCTTTCCCATTGTTCGTCACCATTTCTCAGCGGCCCAGCGGTCCCTGATGATGGCTTCATTAGCCCAGTAAACCTTCTTGGTATGCGGCACTCGATGCGAAATGGATTGATTCACGTTTGCCCCGTTCAACGCCAGCACCATTTTGCGGTGATTACAATTCGCGCGGCTCGCGTGAGTCGGCCAGAAGTGAATGAAAAATGACCTCCGGTCAACGCTTTCCACACCTCCGCACATGTTTTGGAATTCCGTTCTGTTTAGTGTATCCCGATTGACTCCCTTTTTCTCTTTCTCTCCCAAACATTCCAATCTGCCGACTGGCTGGCTGGCTGGCGGCATTCCAAAGCCACCGAGGACGCCACAGGAGAACGAAGCAAGCGGGGTTTTCTTTTGACAAGGAGGAAAACCTATAAATAGCACGATTTTTCCTTCCACGCAAACAACGGGGCAAACGGTGAACAACATCGGATGATGATGATTCATCCTCTCCGTGTTTTAATGGATTGGCATCAGCGGAGGGTTTGGTGGTGGTTGGTCGGTGAAATTGATGGATCGAAATTGGCCACCACCCACGTCCGTGTCGCACGCTTCGATTTCCCGAAGGAAAAGAGGAGCAGAAGAGGAGAGGAATCCGGGATTTGTCGGGAAAACTGTTCCGTTGCTTTCGTGGATGTTGGTGCCGTCATCGTCAATGTAGTCGATTGAGAAGTATCATCCGACGGGATACACCTTTACCCGGGGCGGGGGTTAAAGGTGGAAAAGGGTAAAAGGTGGCCTCGATAGCTACTCGATCACGGTTGATTAACTAGAGCAGCAGCAGCAGCAGAAGCAGCGAGGACGATGTTGTCTCGCAGGATCATGCTTAATCAGGTGAGAGAACGGTGTCGTTCTTCCACTTGAGCTGCTTCTAGGACACGTGCCGCTTCGTTTGTACAGAAACAATTTGTCGAAAGGCACGAACTTATGCTTCTTTTAACTGTAACAATTTGTTGTTCCGCGCAAGGTCTTCTAAAGCACATCGCATCAACAGCAACTTCTCATTCGCACGACCATCGCCTGTCTTGAGATCGATTCATTATTTTGATTTAACCGCAGAAGCAAGAGAAGACCTTGAAATCTTTTGACGGACACGTTATTTCCACGACGTGTTCCGTGGCCAAAACAGTACCAACTGGTGCGTCTGGCACGAGGTTTTACTCATAACTCTCCCGACGATACGAACCCAAAACATCGTCGTTTGTCTTGGACGGTTGTGTTGCGCCATTTCCTTTGTGTCCAATAGTTCCGCAGCCTGGTATGTGGCGGTTATTCCTGCATTATGTTGGCGGTTTGGTACAATACTAGCCAATCCCGATTACTCACTCCCTCTCGCTAGTGGTTTTTGTGTCTAGACTGGGAACAGCACCCGCTCCACGATACTAGAGATGGTTTATCGTTGCAGCATAATTGCCATATGCCAGCAGCATAATGCTGGTTTTAGTATGTTCAACTATGTTTTAAATAATTTCCCTTTATTTCTGGCTCCGTCGTTTTAGAATCTTTTTGGCAACAACAATCCAATGTCGCTGCTGGCAAACACTATCTGTGGAACCGATAGAAACCAAGGAAAACGCAAAACTTGGAGCCCGTTTGGCGAACTTCAAACTACTTCCGCCACAATAAATCTCCCCCTTCCGCCTTCTGTGGCAAGACGCACCAGCCCAGCTTGGTGCAGCTGATGTTATTGCCGTTGCTGCTACTCCTTTTATGACCATTGCTAGCCCCTTGGTTTGGGTTAGGAAATGGCAAAGACGTCGCTGGTCGCTCGTCCAGGAAGGGAATTCCTTCTCGCGCGATTACCCGGCGTACTCACACATGGTCTAAACATGGGCCAATCGCCAAGGCGGATGATCGTGTCGGTGTCCTAGGCACCAAGACCGCGACGACGACGATGACGACGACGGCTGGCCAGTTGCACTTTTGCCAGCAGCGTACTAGCGCCAGCTGGTAAGAGCAAGTTGAACGAACGCACCGAGTTCCTTTGGGCATGCTCGATGCCAATCTACCGTTCCTGGATGCCATGTTGGAAGGAAGGAATAGAAAGAGTGACAGAAGATGTTGGTGGAGGTTGTGTGTCTCTTTGTGTAAACACCGAGTGACACCGAGGGAAAACTGCACGTGAACGCCGGTATCGTGCTTCCGTCCGTGGTCGGTCTCGGCATACTCGGCTGCGGATGTTGCAGCAGATATTGAAAAATCTAATTACACACTCCAAGCACCCATCTCGGCATTTACTTTTGCTCTTTCAAAGGTTCTCGTGCGCAGGGAAAATTGCTGCTCGTTGAATGGATTTCACTCGTGATTGCCTTGGATATGAGGAGGAAAAACGGGAAACAGCGCTTGTCTAGGAAAACAACGAAGGCTCATAACAGTGACTGGTATCATGGCGATCATTAGCATTTGATTACTTGTTCTGATTGCAGTGTGTAGAATATTAGATATTGAATTGACAAGTATCTAAAGAGCTAATTAAAGGAGCCTATGGTGGCTTGGTTCTTGAATTCCGCGCCCAACCCAATAGCCTTCTCTGATCCACAAAGCGAATTCGATTGTCATTTCGAGACGAGAGAAAACTTAAAAAATAAAAGTGTTCGTTAACAACTACAGAAAAACCATTCGTAAACCTTGCTTCTCGAATATTGATACCGGTAAATATTTTCGTTCGTTCTATCTGTTTACTCCGTGCTCTATTGAAAAACCAACTCTCCTCCAGCGTAACAGTTTCCTGTTTTCCGCTCACCTCAGCAGCTCGTTAGCAGGAATGAGGCTAACGACAAGGCATTCTAACCACATCCACAGAGTCATCTCTGCATGCGAGAGCGCTTTGTTGTGAGAAAATGACCGGACCGGAGACTCACTGTTGGAAACCAACTCCAGTCCTAACCGCTTGACCGCTTGACCGCTTGACTGCTGTCTATTAGTAACTGGTCGTTGCCTTGTTTCACATCACCTGCAGCGTGCACACTCGCTGGCTGCTGCACACTGCTCCTGTTCTGTGTAGACAAAGTTGCCAGTTGCCTTGGACGAAGTCAATCCGAATGCCAAGTCTGTTTGGGTTAGAAGCGTAAACAGTCAGGCACTCTCGCCCATGATTCCTCTTTGTGTTTGGAAAATCTTCGAGTTTGCTCCACTTTGCAGTTGGCTCCTGCAGCTCCTGCTACAGTACAACTGTGACTAATAATCCAACGATTATCGATCCGCTTCTTCGCTTAACTACTTCGTGATATACCGTGATGCAACGATTGCAACAGTGGAAACGGCATTAGTCATCCTGTCGGTCGTGCGGTCCCTAATCGTGGGACGCGAGTTTCGATCGATCGGTGGGTGTTCTAGCGCCCTAAAGGAGGAGAGGTGCTACAACTCCACGGGCACCACACATGTGTGTCAACGGGCTGGGAAATGATTCATCAATCGCTCACATTGGTCACTGGACCACAGTGAGAATGGCGACGACGGTGGCGACGACGGTGCTCGAATGTCACGTGGACACACTAACGATACACCGGAAGTGCTGGAAATGTGGCGGTAGAATGGAAATCCTTTGTGGTCGCGCCAGCTCAGGAGGATTGAAGCACGTATCCCCCGGTGTCTCATTTGTTATTGATTGGCTGGGATAAAGGATGGCCTCGAAGGCAATTTGTCGCTTCCAATAGCGAGCTGCGCTGTGGAACTCGCATCGGAGTACCTTGTCTGTGTTGCGTGCGTCGAAAAGAATTCCCCAAAAAAGGGGTTATGGTATTTGAGTTCCCCAAATGTACTTACCCCCATTTGCTTCCTCTCTTTCTCTATCAGGCAAAGACCAAAACAGTCTCTCTAACTCTCAAAGTGATTCACTTCAATTGACGCTTAAATTGAGAAGTGCGGTCAGCTTAAGGCCCCGGAACGGCTTAATTAAAGTGACGAGCGTGGGCCATCGATTGGCCGGCGGGGTCAATTGGACGTTAAATTGGGCACTGTGTGTGCGTGCGTGCGTGTTGGTGCACGAATGTGTTGAAAGAGCGCTGAAAAGGGTAAAGCTGAGTTGCGCGCGCGTGCCAAATGTTTTGCCCGAGCAACGAAACGCTCCAGAATCTGACCGAAAAGACGAAACTATTGGCCCACAAATGTACGCAGCAGATCCGGGCCGGTGTCACGGGTGGCCAGGAACAGGGAGAAGCACATGGTCCGGGCGCAGGAACAGAAATGCCATCGAGTAAGGGTAGTGAACTGATGGTGAACGAGGCCCTTTCGGTTGGTGCCGATGGCGGGAAGAGTACGCTGCGTTGCTTCTGCCCGTGCAAGGGAACGCTCAGCAAGATCATGGGCAAGAAGCTGGCCGGTAAGCTGCAGCCACAGCATCAGCAGCAGGAGCATCAGCAGAGTCAGCGCACCACCAGGTGGTATGTGAAGGTAATACAAATGGCAGCTTAATGCTGGCCACCAAGCCAAGTTATGAGTTCGTTTCTGACTCCTCCTGTGGGGGTTAAATGGTTGGCCTATTGGTCAATGAGCTAAGCACGAACAGGGCCAACGGTCGTGTTTAGAATATTATCGTGTGACAGGTGACGTGTTTTCAACACTAATTGAACTTAATGATCGCGTGATAGCTTTAGAATAGGTATTAGTGTTATACGTTCTCTTAGATACGTTTTTTTAAACAAACATGGTCTATCGCAAAGTAAACAGGACTTTTTGTATAAGAAAATTTCTGGTGGTGCTATCTTAATGTGGATATTTTTGTTTGAAAGGTGCATCTTTGAGCGACTTTCAGTCTAAATTTCATGGCATTTGGGCGTCTAGAAGCAAAGTTATTGAATTAAAATGACAGTATGTTTTTGTCATCGATACAAAAATGATAATTCAACAAAAAACAAATATCAAGTTTAGCTATTAAACTCGATAAAACGTTTACCTAATTGATGCAAAAAGTGTTTGGTGATGATTGTCTATCTCGTGGCAGAGTTTATGAATGGTATACGCATTTTAAAAACGGTCGTGACGATATCAACGACGACATTCATGTCAACTAAGTCAGGATCGAGATTACGCCTGGAAGCATCGATAGAAGTGCGGGATTTTATCAAAATTAACCAAACAAGCGGGCCAAACAATGGTTTGCCGTATATTATCTTGTTGTTATGAGCCGTTTAATGCATAGCATTTGTCACATTCGGTAAGAATATCGTGAAAAAGGGAGTTGGTGCATGTTGCGCCGATAATAAGCTGCCTCATCGCTCAACGCTCACCACTGTTTCTTGGCCAAAAACTGCATTTTATCGAACAATCCTTCCCTGTAATCAACTGATCTGGTTTCCTGTGGCTTTTAAGTATTCGGTAAACTTCATTTGCGGATGAAAGGAAAACGTTATGCTGACATTTTGGCCCTTCCGAAGGCTTGTACCGACCACTACCACCCAAACATACTATCATTTTATGCGCTATAACTTAGCTTCTAGAGGACCATATCCTATGAAATTTTGACTGAAAGTCCCTCAAAGATACAGCTTTTAAACAAAAATACTCACATTAGGATAGCGCCACCAGAAGTTTTTCTATGTAAAAAGTCCTATTTACTTTGCGACAGACCATGTATATAAGGACGGATGAGCCGTATGTTTCTCTTAGATACGTTATTCGTTAGAATTTAGAACACAAGTGTAGTCTGTTCTTCTGCTTTTCGCATACAGTTGAATGTTATGAACTTACAAATGAGTATCTATAAATTCTCTCGCTGTCGCTCATCATGCTTTCATGAGCATCCGCAACTTTATTTAACAAAAATTGAACACGATTTTCCTTTTCTTCACAAATATTCTAGTTTGCGAGTCAATAGAACAGAATATAAAAAAGCATACATGCTAGAAACATTCAGGAACATAAATAAGATACAATAAGAAACAAACAATCTTTAGTTTATCTAGAAAAAATAGTTATAAACACTTGTTTGATAGCGTAATTTACTAAAAATACTGTCATAAGATATTTTTAGTTAAGAAAAAACAGGTATGTAGCAAATATTTTTTCTATAGTTTCAAGTAAACATTTTTAAATAATTGAAAAAAAACGAAACATAAACTAACAAGTTAATTGTTGTTCTCGTTACGCCCTCGCTTGTCAGTATAATTGAGGAAAAACGCTTAACGCGCTTCTCCCAAGGAAAGCGAGCGAGAGACTATTGATCTTGGCGCGAGGCAAAAACAAACACACAATAATAAACAAATAGTTGCCTTTCCCCCCCGCCCGATAAGTCAGTCACTTCACAGGGCTAATGGCTCATTAGTGATGGTGTAAATCGTTCACCTGTCCCCAGGTTACGCTGTAAACATCGCTTTAAACAAATTAGTTATCAGCTCGATGCAACACCCTCAACCCCTTCATCTTCTTCTTTCCGTGACGAACCAAAACCGACCATCACAACCTTTGCTCACACCCAGTGACTCAACGGGTTACGATGCCGCCATTCGTCTTCCCTTTGCTACAGTCGACGATAGCGAGGGTTTTTTTTTTCGCTTTGAGCTTATCACCGTGGTTCACGATGCGATATTCCCGGACCGGAATCTAACGCTCGTGCATGATACACGACCACGAGAGCTACCAACAACAATAACAAACCCTCCGCGGGGGGGGGGGGAGTGCGCGTGTTGTGTAAGAAACGATGACGATAAAATGCCGGAAGGCGGAACGCCCGATGAGTTCTGGGCTCGGCGTGAACTCGAAAGAGTTTAATTTACGGGAATCATACGGGGCGCACTGATTGTACTTGAATTAATGAAGATACGCAGAGCACCCAGGTCTCCACTCTGCCTCGGATTTCGATTGATCTCGGACCCCTCCCCGGTTGGTTCTTCTCCTAGCGTTCGACATCCGGCCACCATGCGGGCACCAGGGAGCAATAGCCCTTCGCGAAGAAGCGACCATTCGTCTCGGACATTGGTCTCGCTTCGGTATCCGGCAAAGTAGAAGAATAGCGTGACCGGGACGGGAAAAGGGCTACGGTTCACTGCGTGGCACACACCCTTTGCACCCCCTTCCATACAAGAACCTTCATCGTGGCATTCAAATTGGATCGCTCGCACGTTTACTCGTGGCGCACTGAACCAAACCAGACGCTTAATACCATTACCGTACCACCGGATTTTGCTCTAGCCCGGCCCGCTCCGCACGTGCACCACGTGGTGGAACACCTTCCCGTCAAGAGGTCCGCAAGAGGTCTGCGTCGCGTCGAGAGCGGTCGCGGAATATTCATGAATTGGTTTAGTGTTGGCTCTATTGTCGCCTCCGTGAGCCTCACTCGTGACTGGAACACGCGTACGTTGGGCCCATGGCCAAGAAGCAGAAGAAGAAGACGATTTTCCGGGAGTTTTGAAGGAGGCCAGGAGGAATCATCCACCAAATTGTTGGACCCCTAAGATCTTGCTGAGTGATTCATTGTGCCGCCGAGTCCATCGGTGGATTACAACAACCATCCATGGGGTTTTTTTTTTCATCATCAGTTCCCGCCGAATGCTAGCGACCGGAAAGATGAAGCGAGACCATTAGATGGCGCACCATTCAAAATGCTCACGTGCTGTGACCGTTTACAGTCGGGCGGAGTTGTGCCTTGAAGAAGAATCACCGTGGTCCATTGTCTTTCGAGGCTTTAATTAGCGACCAGAATGGTCCGACCAATTGTGTGTGGAGGTGACTCCCGCGCTACAACATCTTGAACTTGGCCCTGAACCTTTATTAAGGGGTTAGAGCACCGATGTACGATTCCAGTTGCTACTTTTTGTGCTGCTGCTACGCGATTCGGAGTGTTCGGAATAGTTAGAACATTTTTTTTTTGTATTAGACTCACAATTAACCTCCACAGTGGAACCAATGATTTAATGGCAATTTTCTCGTTTTCTTTCTCTGTTTTCCATCATTTAATTCCAACCAGCAGCCCACCTGGCGGTTATGGGGCGAAGAGCGCGAAGAGAATGCCATCTACACGGTTTATCTTAAGAAGGTTCGCTACCACCGACCAACGCCCAGTGCCAGCAGCGTAAGTATTCCATCGACCTATTTGTGTTCGGTGCCGTACTCCATTTATTAGGTTTTTGGTCCAGATCCACTGCATTACCCTAGAATAGTGTACCCTCGCCGGCAAAGCTTCTAATCAGGACACCAGACAGGCTAATTTGGGTTTCTCGATGCTACGATGGCATCCAACCATGGTAGCTCGTGCTACCAGCTCCTCATTTTCCAGCTCGAAATGCTCTCCATGCTCTCCGTGCTCTTGCTGGTCGCAATCGATCGAAGAGGACCTTTCAACCTTTTTCTATTAAAATGGGTTGATGCAGATGCACCCCGATGCAATTGGCCACAGAGTGGAGATGATGATATGGAGGATGATGCAGAGAACCGGCAGACAAGCACCTTTTGCGGCCGTGGCTTGGGTCAGCAAGAGAATTGAATCATGGAAAATGTCCAGCCCACGTTTTTTCCCCCCCGGGCGGATGCGGCCTATGATGGATGCTAATGACATTTCACTGCAGAAGCACTAGAGTAGTGGCTCTTTCGGGCTTAATTTAAATAGCATCCTCAATTACACCTGGTGCATCCGGTGAGCCGGACGTAGAATAGGTTTTTGATTAATTAAATTACAGGAACTAGTTAAAGCCTTTTTTGAGATCCATTCAATAGAAAGTTAAATTAATAATTTAATTGGAGATGCATCGCTGGTTACATGAGCCACGAATAGCGTTTAAACTACGTTCAAAGCTTCAAAGGCTAATATGGATGAAGGAACAATCAGCTGACATGAATCATTGATTTTTTTTGGCTTTTACGATTAAAAAGTTCTCACAGAAAAAAAAATAGAAGAGATCTATAATAAGTGGAAGCACCAGAGAACCTTAACAAAAACAATTGAAGATGTAATCATAGAAAAGCATCACAAGTAATGCTATTCCGCTGATTTAACGTTCGAATAGTAGAGAAATGATCTTATTTTTTGTTGAGATCCAGAAGTTTTTTAAAAGTAAATGTTTTTTTTTTATAAACCTGTACAGTAATGTTCCTTGTGAAACATACAAAAACGGAGTAATATTAAATCACCCTTTAAAGAATAAATTAATCAAATCCCATTGTTAATTGAAGAGTTATTTAAATTGTGAACCGTTTTAATGCATTTTATAGAGCAGGCCTGCGTGTATAAACTGCATTCAATTCAGATTCAAATGGAATAAATCATTCAAATGAATCATCTGTATTTCCTTAGACACATTATCATGCGCTTAGCTCTCCATCAATTATAGTTTCGTTAATACGGAAGCCTCTCAATCAAATGCAATAATTAGTTGAAATTCAATCCCCCTTCCCGCACCACCACTGGCATATTCATATGAAGATCAGTTTCAAATGTTTTTTGTTTTACGAGCCGCTGTCCAATCAATCATAATCCACGGACGCAATCGATCGTAAATTGTTTAACCCATCGCCGCCAGCAGTCCAATGACACTGAGCGGTGGTTTGTCCCCGGGGTCGGTTGCAATTTATGGTTGCAATCGGGAAGGTGGGAATCACCAGCACTCGGCAGACGGCACGCTAGTTGCAGCACAGGAGAGGAAGTTGCATAACATGTGCCCGGCACTAGCCGCGAGTTGTCTAATCACTGTCCCGATTTGCATCTCTGCCTCGATCTCGAGTGAAGCACACCACCAGCAGCTGCCGGTTGGCGCTAATGTTTTGACAAATCGCCAGCCCTTCTCCAGGGATGTCACCTGCAGCGGACAGTAATGAATGAGTCGTCCCCTCGGTGACACATCCACGGCCACAGGGGTGCAATAGGTCCGGTGCACTTTACCGGACCCCGAAGGGCGGTAAGCCGGTCAGCTGCTGAGCCAGCACCACGGCTTGAGGGGTGGGAAAATGATCGAAGTGAGGCACAACACGAGGTACATGTTGACCATTCGTGAAACAATAATACGCAAACACAATGCAAGCTGTTGTCTGGTACTGAGGCATAGAGGAGCTGCTGGAAAATCGATAGCCCACATCATTTACATACCGTTGAACGGTAGATACTGGTGGCAGCTTCTTTGTACTGCTCACAAACACGCCAACGTGTGTTTTTTCACCGTTCATCAAGCAAAAGGTAATCAATCCAGAACGCAGCCGGTATCGCCGGTGAGTCATGTTTGAAATTAAAATGAATTCGTGTTGTTTTCGTTCGAAACGTGTTTGTTTGGATTGATTAAAATGGCAAACAAAGGCCGAGCAGGGACGTGACACAAGGGTTGTACAGTGAAGTGGAATGATGAATTCATTTATTTTTATGTTGCGTGTGCGGCAAAAGTGCATCCGCTGCTGGTGCTGCTAGGACGACCTATATTGGAAATTAATTCCTGCGAATTGTACCCAAAACATGGGAATTTCTTTCAAAATTCCTTACTGGTCTAAAATTTTCCACCAAAAGGTGTTATTTTCTGCCTAACGTATGCATTAAAAAAAGAGACAAAATTTGAATGGCGATAAAAAATAAACTATGACAGATAATTGAGTTCTGTAAATTACATGTGAAAAGGGAGTTTATCAGTTTATCAGCAAAAAATTCTACGCTATTCCGAGTAGGATTCTGGAAGTTAGACGGTAATTTCGACATGACAGTCAAAAACATATTTGTGCACATGTTTTTCAACTATTTCTGTGTCTTTTCATTTAATTCCTCCTCCGTTTTTCCAATCAAATTGTTAAAATAGATCCTACGTTTAAAGTTAGCCCAGATATTTTCGATGGGCAGCAGCTGGGGGACATTGAGGGGGTTCGCAATCTTTGGTATCACATTGGTACTCAGCCGCTTCATTTCGTCCAACGATCGCTGTGCGTATCGTTTCTGATCAGACTCCCCGATCTTTGTACTATTAGTGTTCCTTGGTGATTGACGCAACCTTCTGCAGTCACTTTGCATAATAAATTTTCCCGATCACGACCAGTTCGGAGTTAAAGAAAGGCAGCTGATTGTTAGCCAATGGAGGGCCTTCTTGAGGAACTTGGTGTGTGAGTGAATTTCACTTTAGAGCTCACTGTCTTCGTACGGGAAGTAAAATATGAAGTGCCTTTTAATAATTTTTCATCTAGAATGAGATAGGTATCGCGATCATTCACCACCGCCACGTCGCGATGCGCCAACAAAATTAACTTGACGATCTTGGTCAACCGCTATCGCTGTGACATTAATTGCTGCTCTGAGATTAGTGGCCGGGATATTCGCTTTCTGACATGTATGCCTATGTACTCCAGATATTTCTTAATTATTTTGGTCGTTGCACCGATCTCACGGCCAATCGCACGCAGCGATGTAACCACCTTTTCCTCGGTCTCGGTCATCAGCATCCTTTGGAGGTTTTGGTCGGTCAGAGTCGTCGGCCGTGCCGAACTATGCCTTCTTTTGATGCTATTATTGTTGGGCAATAGTTCCAAGATCTTGTAGATACTGAAACGGCCATATCCGACACTCACAAAGTGTCACACGATAATCTTTTTGGTCGCGTCAGGATACCGTTTTTGAAATGCGCAAACCTTTGAACGAAGTTGCTTCGCTTTTTTCGCCATCACGATTAGAGTTCGACTGATAGAGCTTTCAAATTTTGTCTGATGACTCATAGATACGTACTATTGATGCTGCATTTTTAGTTGCTGCAGTGCGATTGAAGGTTTGCCCATGAAAAATCGGCAAATTTTGTCTCTTTTTTTTAATGCATACGTTAAAGTAATTCAATGATTCAATTGATATCTCCATCTCCAAAAAGTATGTTTTTATCTTTATCATGCTTTAAACATTTTTTAGTGTTTTACATCAAACGCAATCGATCGATTGTCGAGCATTAGCTTTGGTTGGAACTGGGAAAGATTAAAAAAAAATTAAAAATACTATTTACGTTAAGGTAAAACAAAGAAGAGAAGCTAAGCTGCGCACACTATTTGAAAGGTTAAAAAACTAAAGCATGATACAGAATTATGTTCACAAAATTATGTTCAATTAAGATTAATCACAGATCACTACCAGTTCTCCGCTCCAGAACCTTTTCTTGACATCATCATTCTGCCGATACTAATGGCAATCCGAATGTTCCTTTTATTCCCCTCTTCCACTCGCTTTGCTGCAGCAAGACTCGGACGATGAGATATCGCATCTGGAGTGGGAAACGGTGCGAGTGCGGTTCGTGAAAGCGGCCACCCTGTCCCGCCTCGTCGATGCCCTGGCCACCGACGATGGCGAGCTGGAGAGCACGTTCGTCAACGTGTTCCTGAACACCTACCGCACGTTCGCCCAGCCGGAGAAGGTACTCGATCTGCTGCTCGAACGCTACGAGAAGCTACACAGCGAGCCGGGTCTCGTGCAGCCCGAGTCCCTTTCCGATCAGCACAAGAAAACTCTAGGTAAGCGAACGAACTCAACCATCGTGCCTCTGCTGGACAAGCTTCTTAACACCCTTCCTGTGATGGTTTACCAGTCTCTGTACTGCACGTGTGGCTCGATGGGTTCCCGGAGGACTGGGACACGGACAATCTGCAAAGGCTGCTAGCGTTCACCTCAAAGCGTTTGCCAAAATCGGAAATACACGTTAAAGCTTTAAATAGGTAATTCGTCGGCCATAGATCAGGCCCCAGAGACGTAATATCCTAATATCTAATCACTCTTCACGGCCAGGTTTACGAATAGGTTAGACAAGTACAGTAGAATACCACCGCCGTTGCCATGGTCGAACGATTATCACGATTTCACCGACCAGTTCGGTGGTCTCTGTCTCACGCCGGCCTTCCGCGGTCCACCGTCCCACCTGCTGCACTCGTACCGCTTTCCCAACATTCCGGTGAAGCACTTTGCCGAGCAGCTGACGCGCATGGACATGGAGCTGTTCAAGCGGCTCATCCCTCACCAGTGCCTCGGTGCGATCTGGTCCAACCGGGACAAGCACGAGTGCGGCTCGGTGCTGGCCACCGTTACCCAGTTCAATGCCGTTTCGTTTCGCGTCATTTCGAGCATTCTGATTGAACCACGGCTTAAGCCACAGGAACGTGCCCTGCTCATCTCGACGTGGATCGACATTGCGCAGGAGTTGCGGCTACTGAAGAACTTCTCCTCACTCAAGGCCATCATCTCCGGCCTGCAGTCGAATGCGGTCTATCGGCTGTCAAAGACGTGGGCCGTACTGCCACGGGATAAGGTACCAGGACACTGACTCTAGTTTCGTTTTGCGCCTCACTCACCTCTTTATCTATTTCCTCGTTTTAGTTGGAGCTGTACAATGAGCTGGCGAGGATCTTCTCCGAAGACAACAATGCCTGGGCCCAACGGGAGGTGCTGATGCGCGAAGGGACGGCCAAGTTTGCCGACACGGTCGGCGAGAATGATCGCCACCTGCAGAAGGTGTTCCAAAAGCAGAACACACTGATCAGCCACGGTACGATACCGTACCTTGGCACCTTTCTAACCGATCTGACGATGATACACGCGGCCATTCCGGACACGCTGCAAGACGGGCTGATCAATTTCGATAAGCGACGGAAGGAGTTTGAGGTGCTCGCACAGATTAAGCTGCTCCAGGGTGCGGCCAATACGTACCATTTGCCCGATGATCCACTGTTTGATCGTTGGTTCGCTTCGTTGCTGGTGCTGGACGAACGGGAGGCACATACGCTCAGCTGTTCACTTGAACCAGCGCCCGAAATGGCAAAAAGGCCACCGGTCCCAGTGCCACAGCATAACATGGGTGGCAGCGGTGGTGGATCGGTGTTGAGCGGCGGCGGCGGTGGTGGTGGTGGAACACCGGGCCACAAGAAAAGTGATTCCATTGCGTCGAACTCGAGCAGTGGCGCCGGTTCTCAGTTCTACTGTGATATCAACAGCACATCAAATGCTAGGTAAGTGAAGGAAGTGCACGCACGTAAAAACAAACACATACTAACGGCCACAAATTCCTCTCCATTCTTCTTGCAGTTACAGTTCGCGAAATAATTCACTCGATCGTGATGCGACACCACCGAACGCCTCGCTCCTGTCGGCCGCCAGCAGTGTATCGTCGCTATCCATGGACTCGACGACCTCGAGCAGCCAACGGTCGAACTATCCGAGCCAGAATGGTGGTGCTGGTGGTACGGTCCGTACACCACAGTCCTCCCGGGCACACAATAACAGTACGGCATCGGGCAAGAGTGGCAATGGGAGCGCGATCCATCACACCGAAACACCGATCATCAATGGGCAGCTGGTACAGAACTCGCCACTCAAGGGTAGTTCACCGGATTTCTATATCATCAAGGTGACGTACGAGACGGAACAGGTCGAGCTGGATGGGATCGTGCTGTACAAGAGCATTATGCTGGCGAACAACGAGCGTACACCGCAGGTCATAAGGAATGCGATGCTCAAGCTGGGGCTCGAAGGGGATCCTGATCGGTACACGCTAGCGCAGGTCCTACCCGATAAGGAGCTACTGTTGCCGAACAATGCGAACGTGTACTATGCCGTCAATACGGCGTACAATTTAAACTTTATCTTGCGGCCCAAGAAGGACGCTGGTGGTGCGGCGCTTGGTGCTGCCGGCAGTGGTCGACCCTAAAGCCTTATCCCCGGTCTGCGTCCCCGTTCCCTCACTGTACATTTGCTTTCTTTAGTTTAAGAACCACACACTCGACGGTGATCTGATATTGTTGCTTGTTTTTAATCTCAAACGATATTGTACTGGACCCCCCTTTCGCCCTGGTGTCCGAGTTGTACAGATTTTTTTTTTATTATTTAATCGACGTTTTTAAGAAATGTACCACTGTCGAAGGTGCACGGCATGAAGCTGAGGCATGGCCGATGATGATGTTTAGTGATCGGTTAAAGGTCACGCGTTAACCACGAGTAGGCGGTGACGATAGCGGAGTGCTAGGGAACAGTTACAAGACAAAGAAGCGGAAAATATACATTCTAACCCACATGGTATTACATGAATGCTACCTTAGACTCTAGAATCGAAGGACGAAGACGAGTTCTGACGTAGAGTGGAGAGTTTATCCAGGCGGCGGTTTTTGGGTGTTGTTTGTTTTTTGAACGTCACCGCGTTCGCGGCACGATCGCGATCTTTACACACCCACATGGACCACAGCAGCTGCGCAGCGCCAGCAGCTTGTTTCGTGGCAGACGGACTGGACTGAGGTCTCTTTTTCTGGAATCTATACAAACGGGGAAGGAAGGAAGGAATGTGAATGGCATCTGTCTGCCGCCGCGCTCGGTATTCGCGCGCACGTGTACAAGTATTTTATTAGCGGATAACAAATAAACGGAACACAAGGTATTCAAAAGCATGGCCGCGTGCAGGAGTTATTATTTTTAGCATATTTTTCACCGAAATGAACGCAAGGGTTAATGTGTCTTTGCTAGATGGGGGGCACCCAGCGCCAAGCAAACTGCAGCATCGCTGGAATATTTTTCAGAGACGGAAAACGTTTAGGCTGTTCCCGAGCCCGAGCTTTCATTTTCATTTATAGTGAAGCTGGCTCTCAAAAAAGTCACTAAATCTGACTGGCATAATTTATTCGATTTTTGGTGTCTTTTTCCTGTGTTTTTTGTGTGAAAAAATTATGAAAATGCGAGCAAAATTAAGATAACATGCTCTTTTCCATAAATGTATGTTTCCAAAGTTGGACTCCGACTTTGAACCGAAATTCATCTTCTGAACATCTGAACACTAATTTGAAAGATCTGTAATTCAAGAAATGTGCTCGTATTTAAAAAAAAAAATCTGTACACAAAAAATTTACTGTTGGATTAAATTGATATCCCTTTATGGAGTCTGAAGGAGCATGAGGGTAAGCCATCGAACTTCATGTTTTCAAGCAAACAGAAAAGAACAAATAATCATCATCGACACAACAGCGAGCCGTAACACCAGGGGATGAGGCGACCCTGAACTGCGCAGCTCCGTCTCAGAGAGATAGTTGCAGTTTCTTCCGTAACACATCCAACAATCCTTCGACTCGTGACACATTGTGTCCGGTTTTAAATCGGACAGACAACCACGAACAACTGGAACAGAAAAAAAACACATTCCAATTAACAGTTACCAGCACTAGAACACTTCGTATCCTGCGCTCATACCTGCGCCGCGGAACACACGAGTGTAGCACCCATCGTTCTCCTGATGCAATCTACAGAGCAAGGCTCGCTCCCGATTGAACACCTCCTGGTAAGTTTCACATCTTCTCTCCCGCATTCCATCGCACTGATAGCAGGAATGTCGATTCACTGGGAAAACGTCCCTGTTGCAGTTATTGCCCGTACAAAGCACACACGCATCCGCCGGTGCACACCGCCCTTCCGGTAGATCGGACACACAGCCACGCTGGAGGATTCCATCGTTACCGCTTTGCATATAGCATCGATCTCCTGCCAAGTGGCGTCTACATAGCCTCACTTCACTATCATTACGCTGCAGCTGGGCGCAGAGAAGGGAATCGCTCGATTCGCACTGCACACAGCTAAGTGTGTTCTGTGGAAGCCATTCCTTGTTGCAACCATCGCCCAGACACATGCTACAGTTTTTTCGATCCATTGTACATTCCGCTTGCTGCACGGTGGATAAATTTATCCAACAACCGCGCACCAACAATCCATCATCGGGATCAACACGCGAAAAGCACTTCCCAGCCGATGGCTTTGCACAGATCGTCGCTGGTATCGTTCCAGTTGAGCAGTCTGTCGTATTCGATCTACACTGAACGCATCGATCGTCGCTCCGCACTCGATCGGTGTTGCAGTTCCACGAAGAACACTGCGCACACTCGACCGTACCATTACATTTTGCTCGTTCCTGGTCACCAAGAGCCGAAAGACAATCCCGGGAGGACACGTTATACCCGTCATACACCGTAACACACCGATCATCGGCTAGGAACCGTACGCAAGCTTTCTCAAATTGTCTCGCGTAAGGCAGCGTGGCACAGGATGCGGACGCTGCGGTCTGGCAGATGTTACACCGTAACCGATCGGTTGGAATACGGTCAATATTGCATCCGGAAAAGAGATCACACCGCAGGCAACCGGCTGGACCGGCCTCTACACACTCAGGATCCTGCGAACAGCCACGGTACGTGTGCCCATCGGGAAGGATTACGGTGGCACAGGCACGGTCCCCGGCGCCACAATCTTTCGTGGTGGACGTATGGGGACTCCAGGCGCAGTTTGGGTAGCTGGATGATACACAGCTGTGGCA
The DNA here is from genome assembly GCF_943734665.1 of Anopheles aquasalis. Taxonomy (NCBI): domain Eukaryota; kingdom Metazoa; phylum Arthropoda; class Insecta; order Diptera; family Culicidae; genus Anopheles; species Anopheles aquasalis. The sequence goes on from NC_064878.1 coordinate 25,606,618, forward strand.
GTAGAATCTATCGTCTATCGGTAGAAAATGAAGAAAACAATTTTGTGTTCCTAATTAGAAAACGGTTCGCAACTTACCTGCCACGATGGCGGTAGTGACTAAAAGCAAAAGATACAGCGACAGCATTTTGCTACCAGTTTTTTACGTATTCGAAACGTGAATGATTCTCACTCATAAGTGGGACAGCTTTGTGGTTTTTGGGTATCTCTTATCTATGTGCAAACATGAGATAGCGGCGCTTCAGACAGGGAAATAGTTTTCCCTTTTTACGATTGAATTAAGGGAGAATTGATGGAACGGGAACGGTGTGATAAGCCAATCAGCACCATTGATGTAATTCAATCTGCACATTATGGCTTTGTTGGATGGTATCAAGGTTGCTAAAATAAATAAGTCTCAATACTTACTTTAGATCCGGTTAATTGAAATCTTATTCGGTAGAAAAACTGGTTAGGTTTTAATTTATATAAACCTAATAATATTGTGTAATCGTCTATAATATTGCCATTAGCTGAACAATCTCAAGCATAGATTTATGATAACTCATTTCACAGATGAACCTTATTAATAGTCACCAGAAGCAGCAATACTGTTGCAAGCAGTGAGTGGAGCTCGATATTCGTGACACGGGGAGCGGCATTCAGTGACCTATCGTTGCAGTTATCGGAGGAACACGTGAAGCACTCGGTCTGTGTTAATCCATAACATACATCTTCCGATGGTTCAAAGTCTGATACACATCCTCGAGTGACTGAAAATGATTAAATCACTAAATGAACAGGAACTCTTGCGACGTAATTTATATCTTTGCTTACCAACACCTTCGACGTCTTTGGCATAACAGCGATCGTAGTGTTGGAGGTTTTTACAGAAGCTTGCCTTTACATGACTCGCTTCCCTTGAACAGTGAACGCCGTGCTCGGTAGACGTGCACTGTGTGCACTGTCGCCATTGAGCACGATTGCAGGAATTCCAACTGCAGACAACACAGCTACGATCATTTGGATCAAGACAGTTGCTTTTAAAGCTTTCGTCTAGCTGAGAGAAACATCCACGATCCAGGATGCCATCTGTAGATTATAGAAATTGGAAGATAAGATGTTATAGATGCGAAATAAGGTGGAATATGTTATCACCTGCTCGAATCATTGAGTAACACTGCTCTCTAAGATAATCACAATACACAACAAAGTGGCTTCCATTAACACAAGTCTGGTCCGTCGTATCACACACCGAGCAGCGGCTTGGTAGTAGAGTGCTTCCTGCATTCCCATTGCAACCGTCTCCAGCGCACTGCACGCATGTTTTCTTGTGATCGCAATAGAACTCTCCACAGCCTCTGTGAACTAAAGAGAGTCTTTTAGTGCTTTCTCTCTGACACCGCATCACAGTACCGAGTTTACCTACTTTCCTCTCCATCCCTTTCTTCAAAACAATGATCATCGGCATTCAAACAGAACTTCAAATGTGTTTCATCGCTTTGCCGCTGCTCGCACTCGGCTGCCAAGTAGCTGCTGCACTGATAGCAGCGGCGCCAATGTACACCATTACAGTTCAAACCGCTGCAGGTAAGGCAGGAGCGGCTACTCGCACTACTGCAGGTTGTTTGTAGCACGGGGCTAAGATCAGAGAAACAGCCACGCTCAATAATGCGAGAGGTAACGCGGTGATAGAAGCAAAGATCAGCTGGCTTGCCACATTTCACTGACTCCATCGTGCCATTCAAACATTCGCGGTGAGTGTCAGAACGGCATTGTAGGCAGTAAGCTGGCGCAAAATAGCTTTCCGCAGAACCTTCATTACAACGTGAACCAGCGCAAGAGACACATTTCCAGGGATCGTCGCAGGGTTCGTTGTCACGATCCAAGAGACAGCCACGAGTAACTATAAGAAAGAGTTACATTTTAATGTTACGAACAGGTATTTCTTAATTTGAGGCTTCACTTACATTGCTCTTCCCTGAGCGATACATAACATTCACCATTCGCATCATACCGAGGGCAATACGTTAGTTCGCTCTCGTTCTTTTGTTCCTCAGCACAATCCACCTCAGTACTGTTGCTGCACTGATAACACGTGTTCCAACTCTGCTGATTACAATCATTACCATCGCATACGAGACACTGACCATTAGGGGCGTTAAGGCACTCTGCTTCCGATTCCAAGTCCGACAAGCAGCCTCTCGTGAGAACACCGTCTGTGACTCTGGTATAACATCTATCACTCCGCTGGTTACATTCTGTGCCAATGCCTTCAAGGCGATCACACTGCTCCGTAGAAGAGCTACAACGGTAACAGGTCTGAACAGTATCTAGGAGCTCCCTGGAATGAGAGTTACAACCTTCTTCTTCGCAAAACAGACAACGATTATTATCCGCGCACACCGTTTCTTTGTCAATGGTGCAATCTCGTGATACTAGAATCAAATAAGACTAGAGTTAAAAAGAGAGCAAATAATTTCACATTTTTTGTTGGTTTGCCCCTTTTACCTGCGCCGTCCTGAATCCACGAATGGCAAAAGTTATTTTCATTATACGCATCACAGAAATTCAGATGTTCCGGGTTCAAACTAGCATCACAGCGCTCATCGCTCGAGCTAGTGCAACGATAACATCTTGGCCACTTCTGTGTATTGCAACCATCCTCAGGACATACGATGCATGATTGGTTGTTTTCATCCTTACAGCTTTCCTGCAGCTCCGGACTCAGTGACGAGAGACATCCTCGGACTAATGCTCCATCTGCAATAGAAAGAAGACCATTAACATTATCATCAACAAACTCAAAGGTAGACCATGCAATATTAAGCCATGCGTACCGTCGATTCTAGTGAAACAATGCTGATTTGCAGACGGACACTCGTTAGGATCTGGTAAACTGACCCCATTACACTCTGTATCACTTGAACAACACTGAACACATCGTATACCTTCGCGAAAAGAATCTTCCGGTTGATCGTTGCAATTCGCTTGGAGGCAAGTGGTGCACCCGATAGTATTGGCACACACTAGCTCTGGATTTGGTAGTTCCAAAGAACAACCTCGCTCCAGATCCAATTCAGTTGCTCGCGAGTAACATGAACCTTCAGAGCCGTACTTTGAGCAGAACGATGATAAATCCTCCAGGGATGTTTCCAGCGGGTTCGAACAAGCTGGGTTAACGGATTTCTTGCATTTAATACACTTCAACCAGCTCAAACTGTTACATGATGGCTCTTCGCAGACAATACACGAGGTATCCGCCACGTCCAGACACAACTGTTCACTAATTTCATCCAATTCAGCAACACATCCACGTTCCAGCACTCCATCTACAACCATAAAAGACGCATGTAGTATTAACCATCAGTAGAGTGAAAATGTCGTCGATACTAACCATCAACTCGCGTATAACATCCACTGTTTGCATCACAAATCACTGGCTCCAGTGTTCCCTGTTCGCACTCTTCTCCATCGAAACTCGATACACAACTGAGGCATCTGGATCGTGTAACGAGAGCACTCTCGGAGATACTGTTACACCCGTTCACATCACACTTCATGCACCGTGAATCACCCTCGCAAACTTCCTCATCCTCTGCCAGATCGGAACCACAACCACGCACGAGATCATTCTCGTTGACAATCCTAGCGTAGCAGACGTCTTCGTATCGATACCGATCACAAAACGGTACCGGCAAACTAGGCTGACTCTCTGGAGCAACACAGCGAGGATCTTGCAGCTTGGAACAGGTATAACACTTCCTCCAGCGTATACGATTACATTCATGTCCGTGGCAAGCTAAGCACGTGTTGTCTTCTGCATTGAGACATTTCCCTTGATCCTCTGCTGATAGTGTTGCCAAACAGTTTCGTTCAATCGTTTCTCCTGATGGAAATCAAATGAGTAAAGCGATCAACTGACTCTCCGAACTGATCTCACATACCTTCCACCCTGGTAAAACATTTGTCTTCCTGTTGGTCACACTCCTCAGCCTCACCGAACGCTTCCTCACAGTTAATGTTTTCTCCTTTGCTCGAACTACAGCGCATGCAACGGGCGACATCTCGCAGAAAGTCCTCCGTTTCTTTGTTACATCCGTTTGTGGCGCAGCTTAGGCAATACTTGTTACCTTCGCAAACCGATTCCGTGAGTCCTGCATCTGAGGTACAACCTCGTTCGACATCTTCGTTGAAGATACGGGAATAGCATTGGGCACCCTGATGGAAGCGGGAACAATACTTTGGGCCTAGCTCGGCGCTTAGCGATGGATCACGGCAGACGGGATCGATTGATTTCTTGCACTGGATACATTTTATCAGGCTGTGCTTATTACATGCGTCTTCGTTGCAGGTGATACAAACACCTTCGCTCGAGCCGGTACACAGTTGCTGCTGCTCGGGGCTAAGACTTGATTTGCACTTTCTGTGCAGCACGTCGTCTGGATTTGTTTAATATTAGAAAGAGAGTTATTACGTGCGAGGTCTTCGTTCAACTTACCTTGCACCATTGTAATGCATTCATCATCAACCAATTGACAACTTTCAGCCTCAAGCGATGCCTCATCGCACTGTTTCGCATTGGCAGCGTCAGTAGAACAGATCAGACATTTACGGGCCTGATCTGAATCGTGCTTGCTTTCGATTAACTTAATATCCTGCTCTGTGTAATTGATACAATGCGATTCCTCGGAGCATTCGATTCCAACAGCATCGAGTGATGACTGACAGCCTCGCTGCAGGACCGCATGGCCTAGAACCCAAGCAACTCACTAGCTCATTGTGTGATTCATTAATTGCACGCCTGCAATACCTACGATTGGAACTTCGGCGCATCTCGTAGCATCGATCGCCGCCCTTGAATCGTGGACAAAACTGTGCTTCGGCATTACGCTTATCGGTGCACCTTCGTTCGCTACCTTCATCACTGTCACACTGATCACACTTGAGCCACTGATTACGATTGCAATCAACCGCGGTGCAGATAATACAACTACTGCCATCCCCTTCACTGCACCGCATAGCATCTGCGCTCGACAATTGAGAGAGACAGCCACGCACTAGCTTTCCTAGAAAAGGATATAATATTTTAACTTAATTACGATGAAAATATGCTGCTACACTTCCTTTACCATACTGTACGGCAATGAAACATTTGTCAGCATGCAGAGGACAGCCCTTAGAATGCGCTAACGATCCTTCTTCACAGCCAAGCGCATTAGTATTGCAAACCAAGCATCGAAGATTGGAGGTGGTTGAGGTGCTGAAAGCTACTCCTATTAATTGTTACGCTGATGCGAAAAGCTACACCTTCACGTCTACGTTCTAAAACCTACCTTGGAATACGAAAATGCTTAAAATAATGCAACTAGTTCTATGTACGCTGAGCGACAACATGGCTGTCAACAATGTGCTCTCGCTAACAGCGGCTGATACGGACTGATCGACTTTGCTCGCTTTCAACGGCTCTTAATCGAAGCGAACGAGCTCACTCGTTTCAAGTGTTTTATTTACCAAACGGATTAAGGGGTTATCGTTTTCTAAGATCAATTGATGCTATCAATAAAGCTGTTAGCGCCATCGTTGCTATAGCAGTGGATTCCAAATTTCATTAGGTACTTTTATTACATTTTGGGAGAGCAAGTTCAAATAAATAAGCAAATAAATGAATAAACTTCGATTTTCTATCTGCTGCAACCAAATAATCAAAAACAAACCTCCAACTAAACCAAAAGCAACTCAGGCCCTGCAGCATTTGTATTCCTTTTTATTTCTTTGTTTTAATTTTATTTTCTTAATTCTTTACTCTCATACAGGCTTTTCCTATTCTTGCTTGCTTTGGCAGCAACATGGAGCGACTTTTACACAACTTTGATGAAACAAATCAACTTCTACTCAATGTCACAGTGCACAATCAAAAGTGCAACTCTCACGCTCATACGTGTAGTCAAAATGTACCCTGACAGCGCAAATGGTACTTTTCCTTCATACGTTTGACGGCTACAAAATATCCTCCCCCTCCCCAATAGGAAAAGCTCCTCCATTCCTGTCAAAGCACTGTTGAACGTCAACGTGTGTATTACAAAAACAAACCATCATCGTGTGCGTGGAGGTGTGCTCCCCGGAAGCTCCGAGAACTTTCTCCACCTATCCACACTCACACTCAAACGCAGCCACGGAGACTACTGGAGAGCCGCGTCCTATAATGACATTCAGAAGGCAGACATCTCCGCTCGCTGTATCCTCTCCCGTGATCGTCGATATCCCGACGGTTCTTGGTTCTCTCTTACGCTCGTTCTTACTCTCTCTCTCTCTCTCTCTCTCGCGAAAGTTTTCCATTTGTCGCGACACGCGAGTTCGTGACTTTCGCGCTCCCGATTTTCGCCCGGTGGTGGGTGGAAAAACGGCCGGAAAACTCGCACCCGTACACATACGTCCGTGCTCACGGAGAGCATGAAAAGCATCGCTGAAGGTGGTAGTAGTAGTGGTAGCAGTGGGCAAGTTACTCACTCACTCACTCACTCACTGTCACTGCATGTCCGCTCGGAACACACAGAGGCAGTAGCAGTGTGCAGGCAGTGGCCATGATGAATTTTGTCAGTTCGAGGTGAAACGTTCAAAGTAAAGGCAGCATACGACGACGACAACGACGACGGTACGCATCCTTCGGTTCCCCACAGGGCGCTCCGTGGTAGAAAATGAGACTTTTCCGATTCGCTTTTCATTGCGTTTTTCTACCGAGCAAGTGCACGTATAAACTGTCTAGTGTTTCGTAGTGTAAACTGTCTGTATGTGTTTCGAGGGAGTTCCACCAACCACCGATCGAGAACGGGACACAAAATGTGTCAAAAGTCTTAATCGTCGCGTCATCGTCTTGTTTAAAAAAAAAAAGGATTCACTGATCATGACCTCCACGAGCCGAGTGTCCCTTCAATGTGTCCTGTTCGTCTCTCTGGCGTTCGTCTGTGCGTCCGTCGCACATCCGGACTGGAGCGAATGTCCGAGACCTCCTGCAGATGTCCTGGGAGGTTCACCAAATCGATCGCCTCGTGGCCTCTTCGTGCGTGCAACCTCGACTTCCCTTTGTTATCGTGAACGCTGGCAAGACGGCAAGTCAGTCACCGCGCACAACAAGGCACCCTCGAATTGTGCTCCTTTCCGCTCGATGTGCCCACTGTCTACTGGACACTACCAGACTGGCCTCAACGGAGCCACCATTTTCCATCGTTTCTTTTTCCATTTCCCTTTCGACAAGAGGAGTTGTGTCTTGTCTGCTCGAACTTCTGGTTGTACCTTCTTCATGGCTGGCAGTGTGTGTCCTCGGTGTGTGTTTTTATGGTGGGTGTGCTGAACCCCGCTGAACCCGTTCCCCTTGGCTCCGTTGATCGCGCCCATGTTGCGCCAAGGAAAGTCGTGGAAAGTCGCCCCGTTTTCCCCGGCCCACCAACAAAACTGTCGCCGTCGCCGTCGTTGTCGTCGTCATCGAAGCAATCATTGCCTGGCCTAGCCTACTGTGTTTGTGTCTGTCGCCAGCCATCGTCAGCAAGGAGTGACACCAGTGGGTTTCGGACGGAAAAGGAAAAGTGAAAAATGTGCTTTCCCTCTCGGGCCCACCCTATTCGGTCGGGGGAGGGGGAGGGGGATGGGGGGTTGGAACTGTGGGTCATGATTCTACCATGGCGCCATCAACCTTCTCTTTTTCTCTTCCTTTCATTTCTCTTTCTCTCTTTCTTTCTCTCTTTGTCTTTCTCTCTCTTTGTCTCTCTCTTCTTCTCCCTCTCTCTCTACGGACCTACACCACCTCCTTGGAGGGCGCCTGAAGTAGGGCAAGGTAGAGCCACGCAGCCCGACTTTGGATCCGTGTGCTGGGACACACAGGGTGTCTCCAAGGAGGGCGCGTTCTTCATTCTTCGAACAGCTCAAAACAGCTCCACCACCAGGCTGCCACCGTGTGTGTGGGTGGGTGGGAGTGTGAGAGCGAATGTTGGGAGGGGGGGGGGGGAGGGGTGTTTGCGTCGAGGGTGGGTGGGAAAATCCCCCAGCAAAGAGCTTCACCGTGCGCGAGAAAGCTTTTACGTGGCAAACCTTCGTGTCCTTTTCATGTGCGCGTTTGCGTAGGCGTGTGTCGGTGAAAAGTGTTCATTCGCTCGTGTATGTATGTAGATGTACGTATGCCAGTTCGGTGTGTTGTATAAGAGAACGAAGCGACGAGCGACGAGGTGCGGATTACAGGGCAACGTCGTCCAAGTGGCTACGTAACTACTCGTGTCCCTTTTGCCACCGCCACCGCCACTGTTTCCACTTCTTTTTGTGTCTGTATTTGTGTGCGCGCGTGTGTGCCTGTGTGCCTGTGTGTGTTTAGTACATTCCTCCCTCATACGGTCGCCTGCCCTGCTCCGGATGACGTATGTAGGTGCTTTCGTTGTCTTTTCGCTCCTGGTATTGGTGATAGCTTCCCGATCCCTACGCCAAATAGCGATGCCACTCTGCTCCTTCTCCTCGGACAGCAGCAGCAGTAGTAGTAGGCCAGCACAAGCAACAACAACAACAACAACACCCGCAACACTGGACTACTAGCAACGGACTCACGGGGGCCCCTTTTTGATGTCGGGCTGGTCATGCATGATTTAGACCATCGCTCTCGCAGCCTACTGTGTGGTGTGTGCGCGCCCGTGAAGGCATTGGATTGGGTGGTTTTTCCACGTTTTTTTCCCTCCCCCTGACGCAGACCACACTGACACTGGTGGTATGGTGCCAGGCGCGGCCCAAGGTGAAGGTGCGAAAAGCCGTCCCTTAATCATGGCTAATGAAGAGATGGTGCCACTGGCTGGTGCTTTGCTTTTGGGGCCGGTGCCCTGGCACGCTACAGTAGAATGTGGCGCCTCAGTTAATACCGCGAGGTATGCGTGGAATATGTGTCGCTTTTTCGGCCTTTCACTTACGGGTTACGCCGACACGAAGCGTTATTTTTTTGAGGAATAGGTGATGGTGATCTGTGCCAGCGAGCGGAATCGATTTTGCTTCGCTCGACCGCAGTGTCCACGAACTGCGGAGCTGACGAGCGATCCAAACTTTACATTGATGTCAAAGATACTGCTGAGTTTTACGCTTCCAGCTGGCTCGCTGGTAAGCTGCTGGCTCAACCAAGCCGACCGGTTCGTGCCCACCTAGAGGAGCTGCTTGTTATCATTCAGTTTAAGCAGCCCATTATACTGTCTGATGAAAAGATAGCAATGGTCGATTGCGTGGGCTTAATGCCGCCAATGGTGCTCGTTGGGAATCCCTTCGAGCCAAAGCTGATTATTGGTCCATTCATGGTGGTTTTTACAGCCAGGCTCTCACTTTCCCCGCAAGTGAGCTTCCAGTTCACGGTTTTTGGGATAGGTAATGTGAGTGGGAGTTTTACCATTGGACAAAGAACCAGCGGCGCGGGTTAGTTCACGTTGAGATAGATTTCGCTTTAGATGGTTTGATAAGTTCCTTATGATTGTACTTTAACAAATACGTTAGTTAAGAAGATTTAGATCAATAGGTTTCATTTCTTTATTAATTATGCTCCTAAGACCGTAACTACTGCTTACAGCAGACCCTTTGTTTGAGTTTTAGAGGCATCTGCAAGCTTAGGAACAGGACCTTTCTACAAAAAAAAATCTCAAACCACGGTTGTGAAATAGCTTTTATGCTATCATCAGTACTGATGACAAGTGAGCATATAAATAATCGTTGGCACATCGAGAATAAAATCTGTGGTTGATAAGGCAAACAAAAAGAAATTGTTAGACACTACGAACGATTACTGTTAGCACACAGTGTTTTATACCTGGAGAATGAAACTCATATTAGCATACGGGTCACAGTTTTCAAATCCGCGGGCCATTTCACCAAATAATTTGGAGATGCATGGTTTTATTAAACTTGTTTTTTGCCACCAAAGCACTACCGATACCGTTGTTCGTGGCCAGAGAGTTAAAGGCAACTTCAAAATTGGTCGCCGTTCTTGGAAAACGAAATTATGTAGCTCCATTGCTGAAAATTCGATGATGGAGGCGCCAGGTATCCGGTAAAATTGCATACTTTCAAGAGTTTGATATCTAAATTGCAAAATAACCTGGGAACTAAATAAAAACGGATCTCAAATTCCATTATATGGCGAATGTTGAACTGAAAAACAGATGAGTAAATATCTCTTTGACTGCTATCCCCTTAGAATACCCCCCGTAATAATTCGATCAATTCATTTCTGATTATTTGAGAAGAACATAAATGTTTGAGAGCTGTTTAGCAAAAACGGAATTCTCAATCATTTCTGAATGCTTCCACTAGATCGTATAACTCGTTTGAGCAATTCCTCCGTAACCAATTTAAGTAATAATACATCATTTCAAAGCAATAGAGCGCGATTTAAACTGTGAAATACCACCAAATTCCCCAGCATAACCTTGAAATAGTTCGATGCAGAACCACAACCAGTTAATCGCTCCCACTTTCCTGCCTCTCGAAAAACCGTTCCACCAGCGAGCCCACCGGCACACTCAATCTAAACTGTCGCCATTACTTTTGAATGCTCACTTGGGCACTCGGGCACTCGGGCACACGGGGCGGTAAGCGCGATTCCAATACACCACAGTTTCTGGCGCTCTATGCTGCGCTCCAAAACCCGTTTCTTTGCGATAGCAACGTTCAACAGAACGGTTCGGAGTAGGAGTGGATCGGGCTGCCAAAGTGAAGTAATAAAAATGGCTAGATAAAAACCTTCCACAATTTATAAGCTCCAATAGTCCCGTCCACGAGTGGTGGTGAGAGGACGGGAAGGCGAACGCGCACAAAGCGACCATGAAAGGCTTTTCGGGGGGGGGGGCGGTGGTCCACGAATGGAGAGCAGCAGCTTGACAATGGACAAAAAAAAAAGGGTGGAGTAGGAGAAGGGGAAACCACCACCAACCAACGGGGCCGTGGACCGTTCCGAGCATATAAATTAGTCGTCCTTACGCGCGGTTTTATATTGGCACACGCGGTGGTCGGGGTTGCCTTCCCGAATTTCTCGCACCAAAGGCACCACCGGCACTGGATCGATCGATCAGTCCTGGGAGCAGGTCCCGGACGGTCTCGCGTACTGCGCGCGCCGTTTGTACGAGAAGGAGCTGGAGCTCTGTAGGGAAATTGTTATAGAAGAGAGGGGGGGGGGGGGTTCACAAATGGTTCCACTTGGGACCCTGGACCAGGGGAACGCACCAACCGACCAACAATAGAAAATGTGGGAGGCCACCATTTGAGAGGCCACTTTAAGGCCACCGCGCTGCCAACATTCGTGCATTCGTGCGCCGCATACAAATGTTTCCAATTTTCCCATGGAAACTGGTCTCCCGGCAGGCGCGCCTACCAAGGAGAAGAAGGAGAAGAAAATGTGCGATCCTCTCTTCTCCATTGGCTTCGGGGGATTCCTCGATCCTCCCTCGCAGGTTCCTGCGTCCTAGTGTCGCAGTTTGCAGAGCGGGTTATATAGGGTGGCCAGAAAGTGTCACTTCAAGAAGTAGAGTAAGAAAGAGGAAAAGATGCCTAACAACGCACCACCCGGGAGGGGGGGCTGCGATAGGAAGACTTGGCCTCCTACGATTTTGTTGGCCAATGAGACCACTTTTTTATGGTAAATGCTTCCCATTCTTTCCTTCGGCCCAAAGATCCATTCTCTGTTTGTGTATCGGTTGCGCGCGTGTGTGGCCTTGCCCTCTGCCCCCCCCGCCCACCCTCCCCCCCCCTCCCCAAAATGCGCGAACGTGATGATGCTGCACATGATTGATAATTCCGCCACGCCGCCAATTTCCATTGCCAAAAGGCCGGCCTTTGGCAAATGGCGGTGGCCAATGTTTAAATGAGCCATAATTTCTCGAAGATTAATTCGTTCTTGTTTCTGTGCCAAACGCTCGCTGTCCTGTCCGCTGTTCGGTCCAGCGTGCGTCGCAGGGAACAGGAGAACGAAGAGGGTCGTCGTCCTCGCCCTGCTCCGTCCTGGACGTGAGCTGTGGACGTGATGAAATTTAATCAGCCATAAGCCGGTGCTACGATTGTGTTGTTGCGTTGCGAAATCTCGGCTCCCGAGCCCCGAGTTGTCCACTCTGGCGGTGGTACTGGTAGTATGTGGTATCCTCCGTTGGCCTGGAACCGCTTGCCACGCGAAGGAGACGAAATCGCGGAATTATTTATTCAATCGATCGGAAGCTCTGATCCCTGATTGATGGGGGGGGGAGGCCTATGTCCCTGGTCAAGAGCATGGTGGCGCGGTGACGATTCGATCGGATTGTCAACACCTGCGATTCCGGATTCTTCCCGGTACGAAATCAGAGATTGTAAGTTGATTTATCGTACGTAGTCGGTGGTGACGGTGTTTTTGTGGGATGAGCAAGATGAGGCAATATCATGTTTTGTCTGTTGTTGCAGTCACTCTCTAGCCCCGGAATGTTTGCTCAGCTGGAGGGAAGTGCAACAGTGCCAGCAGTGGTTCAATCAGAAGCGTTGGGAATTATGGAAATGAGAGAGAGGATTATGTCAGTGAAGTACACGGGCGCGAGTAATTGGATATTTGAGGCTGCTGCAGCATCCCCTCGCACGTTGCTGATGCACGGTTAGATGCACGCATCAATGGTTTCGGTGTTCTGCGTTTTTAATTATGATTAGGTGCATTAATTCAATCGTTCGTAGCGGATTTAGATTAACTTTAACATGTTTTCGAAGGCCAGGCGTCACATTCTATCATCAGTGAGACTGCTGTCGTGGTTTTTGTAGCAAACATTGATCTTTTGCAGTCCATCTTGGTCTGGATTAGTATCTACGATTTATAACAACGTTTATAGTGCAGAGTTCTTGAGGGAATACCTCATAAGCGATACACTGATTCTTTCGCGATCAAGGGTGATAATTCGTAGTAGAAACTCTTGTTCTGTTTTATCATTGGAACATATCCTGTTCCCTCGTAATCGAAATAGTTTCAAATTTCCCAGAAAGTTTGCTTATTAGTCCAGTCCCTATTACCTAGTCATACAATTTTTGGGATAATGTTTTGAGCTTAATAGACTTCTTGGTTGAGAATGGCTTGCAATCATTCGAAATGGCTAATCCAATTCTCCGAATACGATTCGCTGGACTTCAGCAAAGATAGTTTCCATCCTCTATGCTCTCTTTAGGCAAGTGAAATTCACAGGAACATAACCAACATAAGCTTAAATTACCTTGATAAGGATGTTTAGCTAAATTGTAGACTTAGCACTAATGGATTTTATACGATAGCCACAAAACTCCGTTGTAAATCTCAATAGAACAATCTGCAAACTATTTACTTATTTTCGCAAATCACACTAATGTTAATTTATTCTGCAGAGGGTCTAACAATTTTTTTCCTTTTATCTTTTACGAATAGCACCGTAATTCCGGTTCAGTACCACTGGTCTGAATACCGAGCGTAGAAGAAAATTACCCTCATAATTAGCCATCATTATTCATTCACTCTCTGTCATCGATTTTTACCCCTGCGTCAAGATAGCATGACGCAGTTCCAAACCGAAATTGACTATCCTTTTATTTACCTCCCGGAATGCAGATCACATCTGATGCAATACAGGCAGTGGCAGCTCAATTGTGAACGAACAATTTGTTCAGACAACGAGGCACAGCAGAAGCGTTGAAGCAATCAGCGACCAGTCCAGTGGGAGAAAGCAACGCTCCACATGGCACGAAATCAATTCCATCTAAACGCGTCCATCTGCTGTTACGGCGGCGATGCCCTTGACTAGGTGAGGACGGAACCGCTTTTCGGTGGAATCCTCCTGCACCTTTAATGCGAACGCGAATACCAAGCGCAATTCATTCGCTACCGTGTCATTACACATCGACACTGTAAGTCATGGGGATAGAATTGAACGCCTGGCGAATGCTTTCAGTATGCCAGCATAACGCCTCAGCGTGTCCGCGAGTTGCGAGAGCATGTGAGACCTTGTGAGAGAGAGAGAGCGAACCAGAACTGGCAGAGAGGAGATTCTGAGCATTCTCCCACACACTAGACACACGTACACACTGACGGAAACGCGTGCGAAGGGATGATACTAGTGCTCAGCAGCAGCAGCAGCAGCAGCAGCATGAGGAGCAGTTACGTAGGGCGCAGGCGTTCGTTTGGAGCGAGCGCTTTTGACAGTTCGCACTGGGGCGACCGATGGGCTCGGAGGAGTCTTCCTTCTTGACAGCGAAAGTGGTGAGGTACAGGGCAAAAAGGGGGCCCTATGAGGTGGTGGTGATGATGCTGGTGGTGGTGGTGGGTGTGATCACAAAGATGCAGCGCACGGACGCACGCAAACACAGGGACCTGCTCGCAGCGGATTATTCTTTGGAGCCCCCTTTTTTGAGGGAGAGTGATGGTCACTTGCTAAAATCCCCTTTGAAGGCAGGAAGCCTCTAGAGAAGCACCTTCTGTGCTGTTTAGTGAGCTGAGTAGACCCGTGTGCTGAACACAAATTCGGGATTTATCTTCGAAATTCCGCTCCCGAAACGCTTCTTCCACGGTTGATCCCCCGCAACAGTAGGCCCCGTTCGCTTTGTGTCCCTTGTGTGTCCCGGAAGTGTGTACTGTAACGTGTACGTGTACTTGTGTGTGCGCGCGCGCGCGCCCATTGTGTGAGCAGCAGCCGTGTCCGTGACATTTTCCATAACTGTGCCACTGCTGGTAGAGGACTGTTGCTGCGCGTACCAACCCTAACATCGTGGTCGACGTCGTGGTTCCAAGGTTTCGGATGCTCCACGTTCACGCGGCACAATCCTCCGCATCCAGCCATGCTTCTCACCTTGTTTAAGGTCACGCCACATCATCTTCGTTGGTCCGGCCTGCGAGGCAAAGCGCAGCAGCAGCAGCAGCAGCAGATGCGCCACCAATAGCAACCTTTCTCAAGGCCAAGCGGCGAGCGAAGGAAATCGCCCAAAAACAGGTCATCCGTGACGTTGTCCGTGGGAGCTCGCCCACAACTCGCGCCTCCATCGGATGCTTGGTAGCGGAATGCTGCTGCTCCTGATGCTGCTGCTGACGTGTATAAGCTAGCTGGTCGTCGATACTGGGCGAAACATTGTGTCCTTGTGTGTCTGTGTTTGTGCAGAATATCTTCTGCTTTTGTGAGATAGGAGGACCATCGGCATCGACAGATTAAAACTGTGTCAATGAGCCAGAAAGTGAATGAAGAAAGCCACCACAACCGGTTAGTTGAACCGTGGAATCTAACGAGTGGATTCCAGTGTGGTTTTTTAGGTTCTATGAAGCTCGATTTAATCAATACAAACCCGAGAAACCGTGTGGTCGTGTGGTTTCCAGTTCACTTGATAGTGTATCTCCTATCTACTGTTCCTGTGATGTCCTGGGATGTCCTTTGAATCTCGTCGATACCATCATATCCATACTCTTTCCAAGACACTCCTTTGAAGATTCCCCGTTGTAGCTTCCATCCCTTTTCTCTGCTTCGTTTGGCGCGCATCATAAACAAGATGGCAGCGTAGAGAAGAAACCAAGAAAAAGAAGGGTCGCTCACAAACCGTTTATCGTAATTGCTTCCTATACTGAGGGCTGCGGGGTTGCTGCGCTTCCTGTGGTGCCTGGATGACGTAAATGTGGTCCCACGGGGGACACAACCACAACCACGACGGCGACGGTGGTTGCATCTCGTCGGCGATGCGCCTCGTTGGCCGATGGGGCACCCAACCGGAATACCGGAAAGACGCCTCGTGCCTCGTGCCTCGCTCCCCGCCCTATCCCTGCTGTCGATCGATCGTATCCTTATCCGAGCGTATCCGCGGTCTCTGTTTGCTCATCCATTTGCAGCATCACAACCAATTCAATCCAAGCCAGCCAGCGAGCCCGCTGAAGGGGTAGTGGGACCCCCGTTTCAGTGTAGTTTGTGAGATTGCGCGTGCGATTGTGCAGAGTGCGGGATCCAGTGCTTTAGTCAATGGTGGAAAGCAAAGTATAGCGACAAAGCGTGTGCATAAACAGTGTAAAGTGAATACCGCAGGTGCGACGATGATGCAGCCGGAAAGCAGCATGCCCGGTTTGGCCGTGGCAAAAATGCGCCGTAAATAGCGGCCCAAGTTATGGGCCAGCGGGGAAGAGAGGCAGTGTGTGTTGTTTTGGTCGCAGAAGAAGAAGCAACAGCAGCAGCAGCAGTAGTGTTGTGTGGTGGCATTCTGCTGTGGTGTTTGGTGACCGTGCAGCAGTTGATTGATGATCGAGTGTCGAATGATGGATGCTTAACGCAATGGTGAATGGTGGTGGTGGTGGTGGTGGTGATGGTGGTGCAACAATGGTTACAAACTCGCGCGATCCCGAACGACGTCCTTTACGCTAGGAAGCCCTCTGTGCTGTGAAGACGTGCGAGTGAATGTGTGTCAGTGGTGGAGGTGGTGGTGGTGGTGGTGGTGGTGGTGGAGGCGGTGGTAGTAGTAGTACCGGTGGTTGCCGGTGGTTAGCGGAGAAGTGCTGCTGCTGCTACTGCTACTGCTGTTCAGCTTGTGCTCGGTCGTACTAGGGAAAAGGACCAGTTTCTAGTGCGCCACCATGATCACGATGATGATGATGATGATGATGATAATGATGACCTGAGGTAGACGCGTGAACCCAATGGATTATTCTTTACTCCACTGTTGTGCTCCATATTTCGGATAACGCTAACAGAAAAGGTAAACATCTTTACAGCGCGCGCACACCCCTGAGGATTTAATGCTCTATGCGTATGCTTGCCGAGATGTTGAGCTTCCAAATCGATTTGTGCTTGTTCGATTCATTCTTACGTTTTATTTTTTGCATCATGTAGTTAGTGTCTTCACAAGATTCCTTTTTGTCCTGTGTTATCGATTGTTTAGATAAAAAAAAGGACTTGAGGAGCAAGATGGTTAAATCTCTAATATTATCTGAAAAAAATAAACAACAATATCTGTTAGTTATTCTTACAAATTTATGTGTTTCTACACACAAAGGATTTTTTGGTTTTGCTTGCGAATTGGTCTTAGGATAATGAAACGTCCATACACATAAAAATATTATTGTGAGGGGAGACCCTTGTCTTAGCAAAATGAAAAAAAAGCCCAATTTGGCACAATTTTCAACAGCGAAACGCAGAAAAACATATCTTTCACGATACAAAACACACATTTTTTCCACAAAAATAACTTACTCCATGCTGTTTCACAAACTCGGTTACGCTTTTTCTTGTTATCGATTTGATTTAAACTTTATACACCCTTGATCCATGGAAAGTTTACACGAAAATGCGGAAAATACAAAGCCTATACGTCCTAGACGAACCGGTGTGCGTGCTCGTGAACAATTCACGCAAATAGAAAAAGGCCCGCCACACCATTACGGAGCGAATATGCCACTCGATGGCCACAAAAAAAATCAAAAAAAAAGAGAGGAGCAAAAAAAACACCCAACAAGCACCCCACCAAGCAAATAGTCAAGAAAGTTGTGACATCTGAGCAAAGCGAATGGGTAAATCCGCAAACTACCACCAGAACGGCGGGGCAAGCGTCCTTAGCCTAGCAGCGTTCCTGCATCCGCACCCTCACGAACACCACCGCGGCTCCGAAATTCACGCACCTTTGGCTAGTGCGCTTGCTAGTGGTGGCACCCTTCCCCAAAAACACCACCTCAAACCGCCTTGCGTAATGGGAAGCAATTTCGAAGCACACACCGTGGCCGGCCGTGCGCACGCGAGCGAGAAAGGTGCGGGCCCCGAAGAGCGTTCGCTACTCGATTGACTCGAGCGAGTGCCGGTGTGTATGTGTGCACCGGGTGGCATCGATTTTTCCATAAATATTTCGTAACATACACAACAGTCCGACCGGGTACCGGGGGAGGCTCTGGTTTTTCTCATCTATTTGCTCACCTGCCGCACATCGGAACCACTTCCAGCGCTTCCAGCAGTGCGGTTTCGGGGCTGCGCTTGCTAGTAAGCAACCACCCACCCCGGGCGGGCGGGCGGGCGGGCGGAAATAGTGCCGAGACCACGCGTACCGAGACAGTGTGCCATTGGTGGTCACCTTAGTCGGTGACAAATCACAGAAACTACGTGTTTGTGAATATGTGCCGCTGCGAGGTGACGCGAGGAGTGAACGAAGATGGAGAATGGGGCGAGGAACGCGTTCTGCGTGGCCACGTTCTAATGCCATCAACGGCCAACGGCCCCGCGGTATGGGCCAAAGGTGTCAGTTGTCCTGCTAGATTAGAGCCGACAGAACAGCAGCAGCAGCAGCGGCAGCAACTGTGACGGAAACCGGAGAGCCCGGTACGCTAATATATGCGACCGTCGTGGCGCTTCTGCCGTTGCCGCGTTGTGGCCTGGAATATGGCTTCAGTGCAATTTACAGCATACGCACCGCTACGTGGCCAAACGAGGTTACGAGAAGCTCCGGGTTTTTTTTTGTCATACGACCGTCCGAATGGTGCTACATTGTTGGCGGTCCCCGCGCGTTATTGCCTCAGAATGTTACGCTTTATGTTTGCTGTTTGCGATAGGGAACATTTTTCATCTGTTTCGTGTACTTGTTATATGCTGCATCGCTGTAACATGCTGGTTCTAAATGCGTTTCTGCATTGGGTGAAGGATGCTTTGCACTATGTGGCCCACGAGTGGCAGAGTATGCCGTGAACGGGAATAGATCATCTGGTAGCGCGTGTCCATAGTGACCGTAAAATGCATGGTTTTGAGACCCCGTTCCGTTGTCGTTGATGGTGTCTGTTCAGTTTGTGTATATGTATTGTGAAAAATGTGTTTATGGAGCTCTTAATAAGCTGGAGCATATTAACATCATCTGATGAGATACAGTATTCAAAAAAAGTTTATCCACCCCTTGCAAGAAACTTAGATTTTGGCAGATTTTTCATGGAAACCGTCAGCCCAAAAATGTGTATCACATATCAATAGTTTTGTTTTTTATTCTTCTTTACTATGCTTTTTACATTTTTCCTTTTCCTTTCCAAAAATACTTCCTAGAAACAAAGATATTACAAAAACAGTCGAGCAAGGTAAGAAAAACACGTTTCTTCATGCTGCTTAAGTTGCATAACTCCATTATTTTTGGCGATAAAACAATAAAATAGGCCTCAAAAGATGTTTTTCAGATTAAACGAACTGAAATGCATCGTTGAAATTGAGAGAAAAAATGGTTTTTTTTAATTATTGTGAAGTAAACACTGTACAATACCATAGAATGAAATACATGAGGGTGGATAAACTTTTTTTGCGTGCTTCTCTTACCATGTTCCACTGTTTTTATACTTTCTTTAGTTCTAGAAGGTATTTTTGTAAAATATAAAAAGCATAGTAAAGAAGAGAAAAAACAAAACTATTGATTGATTATTGTGATACACTCTTTTAGGCTGAGGGTTTCTTTGAAAAATCAGTGAAAATGTGTATTGCTTGCAAGGGTTGGATAAACTTTTTTGCATATTGAATATTGATCCTATTTCCCAGAATAAAAGCAATTCATACATCGGCGAACTTATATCTCTAATGAAACTATGCTACCATGCTGTGTGCTTAGCACTAATACCTCTTTTATTAGAAGTCACATTCCCGTGCCAGCAGCCCCCAACCTACCTCTGAAAGAGCTCTCTAAAACCCCTTAGAAAAAATGAAGTTTTAAAGCGAAATTAAAACTCCCTCGCTTTGGCATCATTTCTGCTGGCGATGTAGGTCCCCGGTTCTGATGTGAGCGCTCTGAAGCTGGAGCAAATCACATTACGAACGTCTTGCTGCTACGCGTCCACACATACACACTGACCCCGCCATATGTCCAGATTGTTCGCGTTTCATTCGCTGCTGTCTGGTGGCCAACAGACTTCGATGACACAGATCTATCCGACCGTGTGACCGTGCTCTGCAAAAATTATCCGTGCCAATTCTGTGTCATCCACCACCACATGCACATTGGGGGATGATAATCAAAACGCGAAACTCCGGAGCTGCGAAAGGGGTGAGGTGGGGGGGGGGGAGGGTAAAAAACCGCCGGGTTCCCCAAAACATGAACATCCGTGAGAGGCACTGACAGGTGTGTCAACACGGCCCGGGTGTCGTCGGTTCTCGCCAGAGGCCCCCCCCCCCCAACAACAACAACAACAACAACTGCACAAGCATTATTCAAAGCTACCAACGCCACAACGCCCGCTCATAACTAACGTGGGAGGGAGGGAGCGTGCACCTTATCATGGGTGCCACCACGAACGCCCCCTTCGTGCGCCACACAGTGACAGTCCCATTTGTTCCTCCGGGAGGATTGAAAACGGAAAGGGTGAAGCGAAGAAGGGGAAGGTCTCGTTGGAAAGAATGCTCGTGGTTTTCGGTGCCAAACCGACGGCGGTGAACGCAATTGGCAGGTTGACTAGGCCACACGCCGCGGTCACGGTACGATGTGGCGCGCTGGTCTCCTGGGTTATTGGGGCCTCCCTTGTTTTGGGCTGGGTCACGTGTCGCCCGGTTATCTGCGTCATTAGGGCCAGGTGTCACAACCGTTTGGCTTGCGTTGGGTTTTTGTGGCCAGGTTTTCTTCTTCTTCTCTCTCTCTCTCTCTTTCTTTCGCTCTATACACGACGAGCCGGGTCCTTGGTCCTTGCTGTCCCCTTCTCCAATTGGCAATCGGGACGTTATTGGGCGATTGGCGTGGTAGGAATCTCTTTTTAATTGTTTCTTTATGTCTAAGCATTGCTGAGAATCACCCATCAGGTATCAGGTATATTTTCTTTTACGCCTGCTCTTCATTTGTACTCCTCTTGCATGCAGTAGAAGGCCATGTTGCAGTTCATTTCATCTGCAGAGTGGCCTCGAAGTGTTGGAAGCGAATTTCCTTTAATTTAATTTGGTATTTGCGGTGTTCGATTTCTATGTGAAAAAACCCCTGAAAGTATACATTTTTACCGGATACCTGGCGCCTCCATCATCGAATTTTGCGGCAACGCAGCTACATCCTTTCGTTTTACCGGATCGGAACCCCTTTTTGGAATTGTCTTTACCTCCCTGGTCACGAAAAGCAGCACTGGTTGGGGTTTGAGGGGGAAAAGTAAATTAAATAAAGCCATGCACCTCCAAATTATGTGCGGAAATGGTTCACAGACTGGTTGATACTTTAAATTGCTGCCCGCTGAAGGGGAAACATTCTTGTAAAGATGCTTCTATGTTCAACTTATCGTACAAACATTTATGCTCCATTGGAAATTTCCAATAAAAAATGCTAAAATCTTTTCCACCGAATGTCTCACGGTAAACCATCTTCACCGGCCACTCTGTATGACAACCCGCGGGCACGTGTTTCGGAAAGCAAAATGCTTCAAATTACACGATTAATCGCTAATGTTATAATCACCCGACCATAAATCGTCGTTTGCCGCAGCCACACGGCGGCTACTGCTGCGCTACATCACGGTACCTGCTAATTTGGGACAAGAGTTGCGGTACTTTGTTTTAACACGAGTCCACTCCCACCATTCCATTTTCTCGCAGTCGCCCGCCTCCCCCCACATCCCCTTGGCATTACTCAATCTTCAAACTGGCAGCAGCAACGTGGCAACCAGCTCGGAGGACACGGAGCGTCTGGTTTGCTGCATGCGAAATTGGTCTTTTATGCCACATGGACACGGACACGGACACATACTCTGTACTCGCACACCCATGCTGCACGTAACGATCGTTTGGGGTGGAGGGCTCGCATGCCAGCTTTACCTGGGGCGCCCGAAACCTTGAGCACCGTAAACCGGCTACGGTACAAGTGCCCATCTCGCTGCTGCTGCTGCTGCTGCTGCTGCTGCTGCTACTGCGGCTACTGGTGCCGCGTCCTATGCAGAAGCTATTAATTGAAATTTACGATGTGTGGAAATTGAAAAGGAAATTCAATAACAACGCGTCTCCGATTCGGCGGGCGCAGTCAAACGCTGGCCACAATTGCTTCCGAGGAAACGGTTTGCTGATCGGTTCGGTTGTTCGGTCGGGGTAGAAAACTAGCGCTCCGCGATGAGTTTGAGTGGAAAATGCTGGGTAATGTGGCCTACTACCAACTACTCATGATCCGGTTCACGCGTCGTCGACGTGCGGTCCGGTCCGGTGACGATGAGTCGAAACATTTCCACCACTGAGTGATGGCTATTTTCGTGAATAATTCCGTGGTTTTCCGTCCAAGTCATCAGCTGACGTGCCGCAACTCAGAAAGCTGCAACTCATTGCCGTTCCTCGCTCTCGACTAACCTGTTGTTGGCCAAGCGTACGGGCTCGGTCACGCTCAGGTACGGTGCGTGTTCAGCTCAGGGCACACCCGCTACCATCACACCGGGTGCGTGTTTTGCGTTTGACCGACTGGGCCAAGCCCAACGTGAAACAGCTGCTGTCATTGTCGATGATACGAAATAGATTACAGTCGATGGGAGCAGCCACTTGGATAATAAGATGGCACACCACCACGATGTACGCGATGTTTGCGGTGTTACATTGT
>NC_064878.1:25634095-25636595 GCF_943734665.1 Anopheles aquasalis
GCATCACCTTCTGTTCTGGAATTGATTTATTACCCTCGACCGTCGCCGTCACACTGTTTATCCAAACAGGGGTTTCATTTGCTTTTCGGAATTCAATAGCGCTAACAAACTGTACTGAGTTTCTGGGCTAATTTAGAGGAATTGTTGTGGCTGGCATTGCATCCCAGGGCTTCCCCTATATCGCATCATTTATGCGCGAATTCCGATCGCAAGTAATTAATTTCAAACTCTCCACATAATTCGGAACCTCCACTAGCATCCCCCCCCTGGGGGGAGAGGGTGAGCATGTAATCGAATCCTCCAACGGCATGATAAAGCGTTCGTTGGCGGTGAGGAAACCAATAATGTAATTGGCTCCGTGGTTGTTTGCGGTTGGCTTGGGCCCTAGTCAC
Organism: Anopheles aquasalis; assembly: GCF_943734665.1. NCBI lineage: Eukaryota > Metazoa > Arthropoda > Insecta > Diptera > Culicidae > Anopheles > Anopheles aquasalis. The sequence continues at coordinate 25,634,488 of NC_064878.1, forward strand.
CACACTGGCACTGGCGCTGGTCACGTACAGGCAACCCCCAGTGATGAGCACCGATGAGCACGGAGTCGCGACCACGATCGTAAAAGCGTTAGGTAATTTTAATGAAAAAAAAGAAGGAAAAACGACCAAATAAGGAAACGGCAAGAAGCAAATCGACTTCAACTTTACGCACACTTTACGTGAGGGTTACCACCGTAAGAGCGCGTCTGTAACTGATGATGATGATGACGATAATGATGATGTTGATGATGGATAGCAGCCCAAGAATGGGACAGGCTTTCGGTGGGGCTTCATTCTTACACGGCCCAGACCTTCGCGTTACCTTCGTGGAAGCATTAAAAATATCAAATTTCGGAAATTGATTCCACGGTTCTGGTGCTCGATTGGTGGCCACCATCGGTCGGTGTGGCTGCGGTTGGGCCTCTGGGGTTTTTGTTTGGTCCAGCCCAGCGTTACTTGCTCACGCATCTAGCCAATTGATGCCGATGATCGGAAAAGCGAGACACAAGAACGTGAGCCTCGTCTTGGCCTGTGGGCTTTGGGTTTGTCGGAATGATGATTGAGATGCTTTTCCAAAAGGGCTGGCTCAACGTTAGACCATTGCTGTACGGACCATTGCTTGCATATCTAGGGGTTTCCCATCTTGCCCCAGGTCTTTGCAACACGCTCGATTGTAACGATCTCAAGGAGCGTGATGTTGGTTGAGTTTTATGGCGATCGATCAACGATGGAAAGCGACTGCTGCAGAAGATGTCATTCGTGATTTACTATGACCCGTTAAAGCGTTAAGCGTTAGGAGCGGGCATAGAGACTTAAGAGTAAAATAAAAAAAGGGAACACATTATCAAACGTAATGAGTTCTTGAAATATACTGTTGCGAGTCTCTGTTCGGTTACATAAATGTGGTTAGACTTTTGTTGAACTGTTTATTGTTTTCGAGTTCTGTTTTTCCTAAGCTGAAATATACACTTCCGTGCTGTGGATAGTTATTAGAGTTATCAATAGAGATAGGTAACTATCTAAAAAGACAGAATTCTTTCCACTTCATCTACTTGATATCAGTACACACCATTTTCAAAACACAAAACAATATCCGCCAGCACAGGATACGGTATTCTGATGCCATTTTTGTTTTCCTTTTTTCTTAGTCAATTTTTTTATTTCTGTCACTAGGGTTTTATAGAAAATAGAGAAGGTTTTAGACGCGTATCGCTATCGACGTAAAGAATTATCTTTTTTCGTTGATTAAACACTTTTAGCATAAAACTTATATCATGCACAAAACTGCTTATTGTAAAAATTAAGCATCTCAGAAGGAATGACATTCACCGATCTTGTTTTACATCCTCGACTTATAGTTTCACATCGCATCATGCGTCCACAGATTAAACTTCCTTCCCGAGTGATCCTTTTTCTTAGTCAATTCTTAGTTATTTAATTTAATTTTTAGTCATTTTTTGTTAGCAAAATTTATCTTCTTAGTTTCTCACCATTTCAAAAATGCAGTTTGTTACGATTGTTTTCTATGAATGCTCATCATTCTCATCTCAACCTAATCATGCTCATTAGAAATGTTGCTGTTCGTACCTTTGGCTAAAAGTATAACAAGTGTCTGGTTTTTTTCTTTTAAAAACACCGTCAGAAAAGCATAACCATCAACTGTCTGAGTAGAATAAATTGAAACTTAATTCATTTCTTTAATATTTTGTCGGATAAATTTTCCTCTCGCACAGTATGTACAACATTCATGTTCACCTCACCAGACACCAGTAACGCGTTGGGCGTTCCTTGGAACGGAATCTTCCCCACATTTGTCACATTTCTAACGTGTCTCCATTGAACGATGCGACAGCTCATTTTAGTTCCAACCCAAGTAGTTAATTAACGCGTGATCGTGTGTGCTGGTCTGTCTGTCCTGTATGCTGTTGGAATCCATGTCTTTGATGTCCCCAGGCCGGCCTCGATGATGGCACCACCGATTGACTTAATTGACAATTTCTTTTCTTCCTCTCCTCTTCTTTCTTTCTCTCCCTCTCTCTCTCTCGCTCTGAAACACACGGCCATACTTACACTCGATTCGATTCCCGGGGGGGCGATTCGATCGTCAG
>NC_064878.1:25651595-25676595 GCF_943734665.1 Anopheles aquasalis
ATTATCTCGCGCTGAACCGGAGCAAATGGTGAAGGTTACTATCGGCACTCGATCGCATCTTGGCGCCGGAGGGCGAGTGTGACCTGGCCATGAGGGTATTTCCGCGCCCTAACCGTAACCACAAGGCGCGAACAGTGGATGTGCAATTTCCACATTCCCAAGAAACCGGCCACTATCTGGAGCGGTCTAATCGATGGCCATCGCACGGAATGTCGCTTTATTTAGCAAAGGTAATTTGTAGGCTGGTAGATGGCCTTCAGGATCAGTGATATCTCTGGTCGAACCGTGATATGTGGCGTAGGGAAGTGTGTCCGCGAAGAGCGGGGCAAGGATAACATCTTATTCAGTATACGAGAGCCTTTTGGCTGAACTGTCATAGAAGCGGAAACTAAAAAGTGAAACTGCTCCAGGAGCTATTGGTTACCTGGGGAAAGGTAATTGGGTTTGCTTGTAATGACCAACGCTTCGCTTGGTGCGCTAGAGATTCCCGTCACAAGAAGCGCAACATTCCCCATTCATTCTGAAGTTGCTCCTGGAAAAAGGTAGAGCCGCCTTCTTTGTTTCTACTCAACGGGATGGCGAACGCCAATTCGAAAACCTTCGAAAGTCTTCCGTTGTGTGCTGCTACTAGTAGGCTCTGAAAGCACATGTAGCGGTAGGTTGTTTGCATTTGCAGGCTCGTTAGTCTCGTGGTGTCTTTTCTGCTGTGGAACTGCTCGGTCGCTCCATCTTGCTGCATTGCTAGTTGGCACCTTGCCCGAAGCTTACATGGCACTGGGCGAGACTCGGGAAAGCAGCAGGACGAGACGGTAATCAAGGCTGACATCGTGAACTTATTGGTCCCTGCATCGATAGTGACATTGATGGGGAACATGTAGTTAAATTCGGTATTTAATGCAATGCCTTGGCACACACCTTGGGTGCTTGTCGGACCTAGAAATGACGTCAGAAAGCAAACTACTCCTTTATGGATTCTATGTGCTGCCTCGGCAGACATTGATTGTTTTGTAGCAGAGCTTCTACGTAAACAGCGTGCAACAAAATGGGCGACCGAATGTCTATTTGGCATTTTCTAAATACACCTCTAACATCCCGGGAGAAATGCCTTCTTGGAGAATGGGACACCAAGGAGAACGGCCTGGAATTGACAACATACCGGTCCGTACGCTGGACCATCTGGGTCCTGGACTCACGGGCAAAAAACCGGGCAGCATCTTGGCATCTCTGGTGGGATGAAACTTTGATCAAACTGCAGTGAGCGTCTCGCTCCAACCTCGGTTCCCACGGGTCCAATCCCGGTCGGTGCGCGCTGTGCAGAGTGCATCGAAGCGAAACCGTACCCTCCGGTTTGGTGCACTTTGGAGCCCACGTCGTTTCAGCCTGGAGTCTGGGGATCGTGCAGGGTATAGCGGGGAAGCTTTTGCATTTCAGCTCGCCCCTATTAGGCTGCCGGTGTCCCTCACTCGTCGTACTCTCTGCTGCACCTGAAGTAGTTGCAAGTGTTGTTGCTTCTTGAAATTCTTGAAGACTGGGAAGTGGGCCGGGCATACTTCGCTCTAATGCCGCAACTTTTAAAAGTATTTCATTAAGTAGTTTTCCGGGAAAAAAGGGGAGAGAAATTTGCCTCTAACTTGCATCGTCTTTGTGTTTCTGGTTGGTTGACATAATTTAGTCGTTTAGCTGAGTGGACCAGCGAATGGGGGAGAAGGATGGGGCAGACTATCGGGACCAGGATAGGAAAAAGGAAGAAAACTCTCAAAAAGGGAAGAAAAACTCATGGAAAATTCGTGGAATACTCGCGAAAAACGACCAACGTAAGGTGGCGCTAGCAGCGCAAAAAGAAAAAAGCAGAGCCCTCTAGGATTTATCGTGCGAGTTAGACGGAAACGATAAAACGGTCCCGAGTGTGGCCGACGGCGATCCCTTCGGCGAGAAGGAAAAAGGTGTGGAAAATCGCCGAAATTTTCCGAACAGACGGGCAGAAAAAGAAAACCTTGAATTCTTCGGTTCATAAAGCAGCTGGAAAATTTAGCCAAAGATTTTGGAACATGTTTTTGTAGCAAACTACAGGGGAAAGGTGCTTTCACGGCAGTTTATCTTTGAGGGATAAAAACACAAACTTTATACGTGAAATAGGTTGTACTTGAAATTGCTTATTTATTTCTACAAACACATTTTGTTCTTGGGCGGAAAAATGAAATAGAGAGCCTTCAACAAAGGATTTGGGGGATGGCTATGAAATGACACAGGTGGGTTGTCTCTGAGAGTTGAATGCTAGCCAGAAACGACGAACCTCTCATTACTGAGGTCTAGAATATGTTTTACTAAAACATTACCGTTTTATAAGAGAGTATAATATGAATAATAGATACAAACCGATTAATTCATTTACGATTGTGAGTGAGCAGATAATGAGAATCACTTTAACTGCAGATAAGCAGAGCTTTGAACTGGCAGGAGAAGGACAATGTTTTTTGTATAAAACATGAATATTTGTTGCTAATCCAGAGCATTACCATAACCATGCTTCTAATGGCAAGATATTCCGATAAGATTGGTGTTTCATAATGAAGAAATCAATCTTCCAAACCCAAATTAAGACAAGCGAAGATGAAAAAAATGCAGATGAAGCATAAAAGTAAATCTAGAAAAGACATATCGAAGAGCTACGTTTGTTTGATGCTTCATATCGTCTAAGAAACATAACATTCGCTACGAGCCCATTTTAGCTTCCACATTAAACCACCGATGTGAACTGTTTCTGGCGCAAAAATCACAATCTCCAGCTCGCTACGCAATGAATCCCTGCAACCGTAAATCTTCCGGCTTTTCATAAACCATAAATTTCCCGCCGCGCGAAAACTCCTCCGATTGGGCCGAACGGACTTTACAGAAAAATTACCAATTTACCCGTTGCCCGAGTTCCGAAGGTCAGCCGCCACATCTGATGACACATTCGATTGTGCTCCGGTTTCGAGGCGACCGAGCGCAATTACGCACGAATTTGACGTGGCCGAGGGGTCAAGCTCTGTGGTGTTACAGCAATCCCTCAGAAGGTTATCAGAGCGGTGCCGTAACCGCCTGGGAACTACCGTTCGTTTGCGGAAAGGGTCCGGTTTAGGTTTTAAAATTTTGCCACAAAAATGGCCCAAAAATCGGAACCCAGGGGTCAGCTCTGTTTTGAGCGATGGCAGGCCATGGAGAAGGGTCGCTCGCGTTGGCTATAGCCAGTCAGTCGGGGGGTCACGGGGTGAGAAACCCCTGGGCTGACCCCTGGGTGACAAAGTTCGCAGTGAAAACATGCAAATAAATAACCTTTTCCGTTGACAGATTTTTCCCCCTTTTTGCGTTGCCAGGAGGGACGTCCTGAAAAATCGTCCAAATAAAATAGTTTTTACAATCAGGCCTTAGGCCGGAACAATGGGCGCCCGGTCCGTCCAGGCCGGATATCTGTGGCAATGGCCCATGAGCACGGCAAACGCCGCAATTGTGTGCATCACGCTCGGCGCTCGAAACCATTCGCAATGGTTTTCCACTTTGGACACCATTTATCACCGAGTTGTCCAGTCGCGGCCAGGCCAGGAGCCGGACCGAACGGCCAGATTACATGAGGTGACGGTGAGAGTCTTGAAAAATTGTATTATTACAATTGTAATCATTCCCATTTCGGGGCGCTTCTTATGCTGCCCGCTGACCCGCTGGCCGGCCATTGTGGGAAAGGGGGATTAAAAGGGGACCGGAAACCATGCCGTGCCATTGCCGTGGCGGTGGACATTGTACAGACGGACGGACTTTTCGAATGGACGCCATTTACGGGGCGATTGCGCGCGCGTTGCATTAGCCAACGTGTGAAATGCGATTGATTGGTCAGTGGTGCGTAACGGTGTTTGAGCAGCAGCGGCAGCAGCAACAGCCGGGGCAGCCGCATCAAACCATCACACGGCTGACCGCGCACTGACTTCCGGCCAATACGGCGCCAGAATCATCATGGCGGTGGCGATGGTCGAGAAAGCGCGCAATAAGCTTCTCGGCCGCCGGAACGGGCGGAATGGCGTGCGTGCGGATTCGATGTAATCTGATTTCGGGTCAGTTCCGATCCGAGTGAAGTCCGGTAATTACGAACGCATTCATTGGCCAGCGCTATGGCTGATGGTCAGTATCACGCGGCGTGACCGTTTTGCGCCACGGCATTAATGGCTTGCGAGCGACACCGGTGGTTTTGGTTTGGGCGAATTATCGATTTCCGGCATCCTGTAGCGATTTGCTCGTTGATTCATTATGATTGATTTGCGCGAAAGTTTTGGAATTAAAACGAATTTAATGCTTTTTGAATATAATAATATTAAGCTATCTTTTTGGTTTCATGAATCATTTTTGGAATTTCATAAACCTCCGATGCAATGAAGCGAGCCGTTAGTAAATTGTTAATGTTGATTCAATCGCCAGTCGATGATCATATCTCTAGACTTGGCTTGGTATTGGACATAAAAATGCTACCAATAGAATAACGATTTGAAACAAAATTGTCAATTTTTTCGAATTGTGTTACATTATCTGCCGTTCTTCTGCCATTAGTGTAGCCAACAGGATAGCGATTTGATTTGGATAGCGAAATGATGAAAACAAACAACATTAGCTGTAGCAATACAAAATGGAATCTGTCTCTACTCAAGATCAGGTCGTTTTCGTTCTATTATATAAAATAATAATGTACAGTACAGCTGGGTGCAAGGGAGATACAAATTTTAAGACAAATGTTGTGCAAGTTACTGGCAATCGGTACGAGTCCAGAGCAAAGAAGCAAAAAGGGAATTCTCTCGAGCATTGGTACTCTAGCAAGTTTGTTTTCTACCCTCTTTGAAAATGCAACTGCAGCTAAATCAGGAATTTTCGATACAGGCATTTCTATTTTGCACAATTTTCTAGTAGGGAATAGACCAATCAAGCCGCTTGATAACATTAAAATGGGAATTAAAACACTGAAAGTGCTACGACGAATAGCCAGAGAGAGAGAGAGAGACTGGTTTGGTGGTTACATTATGCTGTTGGAGCAAAACAAAACCAACACAAATCGATCAACTCATTGTTGCTTACCTCACGGTGCATCAATAACCACTCGTCTACGCGCCAAGTCATCGTGATGCTAGCGATAGGCAGCATACCATCATCACCAGCATCCCCCATGACAAATACGCAACAAATAGCCTCCATTGAACGTGGGCGAGAAAGATGAAGTTGGACTTCTTGCCATCCTTGCTAATAGACAACCACGCGGACATATGGCCCAGCCAGCACCGAGATCCTGCTGGCGAGACGCGCGCACGCAAGCACAAATTCATTTAGCTCTCTAAATCAGGCGACCCATCGCTTGAGACTGCATCAGCAACCGTGACGCGCCGTCTGCTCCCGCTGCTGCTGCTGCATATTCAGCAAAACAAACACCGCCAATCGAAAGAATACCTTTTTTGCCACGATCATTAATCATAAACACCTATGCTGGGTGAATGGTTCACAGAAAAAAAAAACTTAAACAGTAACAGCATAAAAGACGCAAAATCGATTGATCGTGCCCCAGGCGATCATCTCGAGTCATTTCGGTCACGAGCACGAGCCACTCGTCCGATAAAATTAGATAGCCCATTGTCCGCGTGCGGTTACGATCGCTTTGCTTTCGATCAAGATCGTTACACCACTTCTCCTGCCCGAAGGACCCCAGGACACGGGGCTCGTGCGAGCGCAATAACGCAGATTCATCTTGCCAGCCAGCCAGCCAGCCAGCCGCCCGGGAACCTTTCACCTCCGCTTTATCCGAGGGTTTTTTTTCTGCTTGCGCAAAAGTTCGACCGATCACCGGCAAGGAGGACCCTCGGGGTCATAATATCGTTGAAATTGAGCATCTTCGGTTACTAAGCTGACCCAAAGCGGCTCTCCGGTGCGCTGCGGGTGTTCAGCGAGACCATTGACACCAGGGCCGAGGTCCAGGTCCCCGGGCTGTCTGATGATGCCATCGATCGACCCTCCGAAGGTGCCCAAAATGTCCCTTTAATTCCCTGCGCTTGTGCATTGTCCATGGCTTCGTTTTTATGCAATTCAAGAAGCAAGGAACCGTTCGTCAGGAGCACCGGATCCGTTCGTCATTGTTGCACTTCCTCTTCCTTCCTTCCAAAAAAGGGAGTTCCTTTTAGGGGAGGACAAATCAAAGACCGGCTTTGAATGTGGCTGTCGGATGATGGAGAAGCAACGGTTGCAGCCCAAGAAGATGACGTCCAAGACCAGCCTACTGCTCGTTTGCTTACCTTTTTTTTTTGGTTTGGCGCAAGACGGTCCCCGGATTGCAATGCAATTGCCAATGGTCTCGCCTCTCGGTGTGGCCTCCCAACGTCTGGAGTGCTGAATAAGCGCTGCGTTCGGCAAGTAAATCTCATTTCCGTGTTTTCTTTCCTTCAAACAGCAGTAGCACATGCATCCGAGCGAATCCATTATGCTCTCTGGTTCTGGCTCGTGACACAAACGCCCAAGAGTGCGCGCCCAGGATGCGAAAATGGATGCAACGAGAAACTACGGGCGGGGGACGAAAAAACCTCAGACTTTCCGTCCTTTCGGAGTAAAAGAGAAACAAATTGCTCGCGCGCTAACGCCGGTAGCGTTGGCGCGTGCACACGGCACGAGCTTCCATCGCGCGAGAAAGAATTATTGCTTTCCACTCGAACGCTCGATGCTGCGGAACGTGTGTTTGAGGAAGTGAAAGCCACGCATTGCCACGCATTGCCACGCATATGGTGCCAGTGTAGGAAAACGTCGCCAACGGGGTCTCAAATTTCCCAAAAACCCGGCCGGGACCCGCACGACCGCGTGCAACCTCTTCATCTGTTCGTTGGTTCGCTCGCAAGCAAATGAATTGTTTCGATGGCGATGACTAGTGTAGCGTCGCGACATTGAGAGGACATTGAGGAGCATATTTTCCATAAACTGTCAGACCTGGAAGATGCACTCGATCTTCCACAGAAAGGATGTTTAATCAGTCATCGGCGCGGTGCGGCGCGAGCGCAAAGAGTTGAATTTCATCGGAACTACGGTCAAGGGTGAAGGTAAACACAGCTGCAGTGATTCAAATGTCGTCCTGGAAGCTGCAGCCGAGCTCAAACTTTGCATTCTTTCTCGGGGGAAAAGTGCACTTTGAAAGGAAAAGTGAGAAGCCCCGAAGAAGCGAAGACTAATGTGTGTCTTGTCCTTCAACCTTAATGTCCGTTAGGTGATGAAAGTGGAATAGTGTGTTAATGGCACTACAATACAATAAACCCCTTTTTTTAAAAACAGTTACAAGATGAGATATTTTGGTATGTTCGTTATGGTGGCATCGCATCGGCAGAAGCAGCATAAAACAGCAGACACAGCAGAAACAGCGACAACGTGACAACGCCAATGATCGACGCACCGGCATCGATCGGCAACAACAGATCACGTGGCGTGGCAAAAGCTGACGCAGCAACATAGCGTGGCAACAGCACGTTATGGTGGCATCGCATCGGCAGAAGCAGCATAAAACAGCAGACACAGCAGAAACAGCGACAACGTGACAACGCCAACGATCGACGCACCGGCATCGATCGGCAACAACAGATCACGTGGCGTGGCAAAAGCTGACGCAGCAACATAGCGTGGCAACAGCAGAACGAACATGCGTGGCAATAGCAGAACGAACATGCGTGGCAGCAGCAGAACGAACAAAGCAATCAGTCTTAGCCTAGCTCTTAAGTTAAACGGTCGAATAAAATTATATTTTTTATAATTGAACGACACTCGTTTACATAACTGGCGCAGTCTCGATCGCGGAGTGAAAAGTGTTCAACCAAGTGAAGTTCCTATTGAGCACTTAGGTACCCGGCATTAGCCATCAACGAGGGAATATCGATTGATTTGAGACACCTAAGGACGAGGAAGAACAACGAACCACGACGCGGAACCTACAACAGCAGGCGAATGACTCCAGGAAAAACAATAATCATCCTGTTCACGTAAGTAACAAACAACCGTGAGTAATAAACCCCACGTGAAACAAGAAACGTTAACCGAAAACGAAAACAGTGATCCTAAGTGCGGTACTGACCTCACTGCAGTGACTTTGCACGATAGTGACACCGTAGTTTAGTTGTTTAAACGAACTCTTAGTTACGAATACGCTGTGCGAAATGACCAACGAAATGACGCAACAACAGCTAATTGAGCACATTAAGGTGCTAACGGAAAACCAGAACTCACTGGTAGAAACGATTAGGGATCTAAAAAAGAAAGCGGACGACCCCTTTCTTCAATTTAAAACCCCAGACCCCATCAAGAACCTCTCTACGTTCGGAGGCAACAGAAAGGAAACGCAAGCGTGGATCCAAGATGTGGACAACACGCTAGCCCTATTCGATGAATATCGAGGGCAACCCGCGTATAAACAGATAGTTAGAGCAGTGAAGGCCAAAATAGTAGGCGAGGCCAAAGAAATACTGATAGCATCAGGGAACCCAGATGATTGGGAAGATATAAAAGAAGCGTTGCATAAGTCGTATGGCGATCGCAGAGATTTGCCATCGCACATCCAATCACTCTTTTACGTTAGACAAGGAAAGAAAACCCTGACGGAATTCTATCACAAGATAAAAGCAATAGACACGCAGATTAAAACCACCGCGTCCAACCACGATGATTACAAAGGTGCAACCAGGCAGATAAATAGTTTGGTAAGCCTAATCACGCTGACAAGGTTCATGGATGGTTTAGATGACAAGCTCTCAATGCATGTCAGGAGTTGCCGGCCCGAAACGTTGGAAGATGCGTACAATATTACGATGCAATTCTCCAACGCAGCCTACAGAACGAAATTAAACAATAACGCCCCAACAAACAAATATAACCAGACAAGTACGAGCAAAACCCCAAACTCACCCCAAGGAAATTTTAAACCCTCAGGACACTCTAAACCCTCGGGACACTTCAAACAAGGCTCAGGGAAATTTAACACTAAACCACACAAGGGCAATCAGCTAGACGAAGACGCGTCAATGCGGACACACGTCAGCAAGATGCAAATTAATAACCAAGAAACCGAACAACCCGAATTCGAGGAAAACGACTCAGAAACAAACGACTCACAACCCGACTCAGAAGACGAGGAATATGAGGATGAGCTAAATTTTCATACGGCTCCCGAAATAAAAAGAATCAAATGAATAACTTTATACCCTATTTAACCATAAACACTACAAAAGGAGAACTAAAATTTTTAATCGACACAGGCGCGAATAAAAATTATATTTCGCCAGACCACGTCAACATAGAAAACTGCAAGGAAATTGAGAAAACAAAAGTATCAAATATCAACGGCAAACACGAGGTATCCAAATCAGCAACCTTCGATGTTTTCGAAATCAAGAAACCAATCACATTTTACGTCTTCAAATTTCACAAATTTTTCGACGGGCTCATCGGATACGAATCCCTTCGTAATCTAAAAGCCAAACTAAACATATCAGAAAACACCCTCAAAATAGGCAGGAAAACAATTAAACTCAAAAAAATGTTCCCCGGAGGAAGCAAAATAAATTTGACAGAACAGGAGTTTCAATTCGTGAAAATTAAAACCGCAGACAACGGTGACTTCGTAATCGCGGACGAAAAACCTTTTGAAAATTTTTCAATTCTTCCAGGACTTTACCACAGCACTAATAATGAAGCATACGTCGCAGTAAAAAATCATAGTAAGGCCCCACTGGAGATGAACTTCACAGAATTAAACGGTGACGACAATTTTTCAGTAGAAGAGCCAGCCCCGGAAAAACCCTTTAAAAATATGAAAGACATAACAATAACCACAGATGACTCACTTAATAGTGAAGAAAAACAAGCACTGACTAAAATTATCAAGGAATTTAGGGAAATACTGCACTTTGAAGACCAAAAATTGACTTTCACCCATCAGATTAAACACAAGATTAGGACAGTAGACAACATACCAATCCACACTAAATCTTATAAATACCCACAAGTGTTCGAAGAAGAAGTGCAAAAACAAATTAAAAAAATGCTGAACGATGGAATTATCCAAGAGTCAATCTCTCCATACACATCACCCATCTGGGTGGTACCAAAGAAAACGGACTCTTCAGGCAAGAAAAAATTTCGACTCGTTATCGACTACAGAAAATTAAATGAGAAAACAATATCCGATAGATACCCAATTCCAGATATCACAGATATCTTAGACAAACTGGGTAAAGCAACTTATTTCTCCACAATAGACTTGGTATCCGGATTTCACCAAATCCAACTGCACAAAGAGGATATCGAGAAAACAGCCTTCTCAGTAAGCTCAGGCAAATATGAGTTTACGAGAATGCCCTTCGGCCTCAAGAACGCCCCCGCAACCTTCCAAAGGGTTATGGATGCCGTACTTAGAGATCTTGTAGGAGTGTGTTGCTTGGTATACATGGATGACATAATAATTTTTTCAAGCTCCTTGAACGAACATGTTAAAGATATACGAAAAGTTTTAGGAAAATTGAAATCAGCACACTTAAAAATCCAACTGGACAAATGTTTTTTCTTCAGACACGAGGTACAATTTCTAGGACACACTGTAACAAGAGAGGGAGTAAAGCCAAACAGTGACAAAATAGATGTCATACGAGATTGGCCACCACCCAAAAACGAAAAAGAATTAAAGCAATTTCTTGGCACAATAGGATATTACAGACGTTTCATAAAAGACTTTGCAAAAATGATCAAACCACTAACACAACTTTTGAGGAAAGACACGGAATTCGCACTCAATGACAATATAATTAAATGTTTTGAAAAATGTAAAGCACTATTAACAATGGATCCAATTTTAGCATATCCGGATTTCACGAAGGACTTTATCCTCACCACAGACGCAAGCAATTTTGCAATTGGAGCAGTACTCTCACAAGGCCAAGTAGGAAAAGATCGTCCCATCGCCTACGCATCGAGAACATTGAACAAATCAGAGGAAAACCTGTGCACAACCGAAAAAGAGCTTCTTGCAATAGTATGGGCAGTAAAGCATTTCCGCCCATACCTCTACGGAAGGCGATTCAAGCTCATCACGGATCACAAACCTCTGATCTACTCGATGACCAGTACAAATCAGAAGATCATCAGGTGGAAACTGGACTTGAGCGAATTCGATTTCGAAACGATTTATAAACCCGGAAAGGAAAACGTCGTTGCGGATGCCCTATCGAGAATACAGAAGGACGAAGTGAACCTTACAGAAAATCCAATAGAAGAAACCCCTTCGGAAAATATTTCAGATGACGAACAAAGTAACGGATCAACGATACACTCAGCAGATACGAGCGATGACCACTACATCTGGGTGACAGAAAAACCTATAAACAGTTTTCGAACACAACTGGTGTTCAAAGTGTCACCAGTTGATGTAGAAGCACATGAGGAAATTTTCCCCAAATACCACCGCTTCACAATCTCGAAACCCAATTACAGCGAAACGGACATCGTAAGAATCTTTAAAGAGAAAATGAACTTGAGAGGGATTAACGCAATATATTGTCCCTTACCACTCACACAACTGATTCAAGAAACATACAAAAAACATTTTTCTAATAGCAAACTTTTCAAGATATTCATTTCACAGGTTTTACTGGAAGACATTAGATTACCTCATGAACAAGATGAAATCGTACGCAAAACCCACGAGTACGCACACAGAGGCATCAAGGAAAACAAAGCCCAAATTCTGTCGGACTATTTCTTCCCCGAAATAGATAAAAAGCTCAAAATTTTTATAAATAATTGTCACACCTGTAAGATGAGCAAATACGATAGAAAACCACCCAAATTAATTCAAAAAACAGTTCCAGCAGAAAGACCTTTCAGCAAAGTCCACATAGATATTTTCTTCATAAAAGGAAAAAAAATGCTTACTGTAGTAGACGCATTCTCTAAATTTGCAAACGTAATAGCCCTTGAAACAAGAACCATCGTAGATTTGAAAAGAGCTATCACAGAACACATTAAAATCTTCGGAAGACCCGAACAAATCATTTGCGATCAAGAACCATCATTCAAATCCATTAACTTCGAAGGATTCTTACAGGACTTAGGAATAGAAATACACTACGCAAGCTCTAGCAAGTCCAATGGAATTGTTGAAAGATTCCATTCTACTCTCATAGAACTATACAGGACCCTTAGCAAGTCATATAAGGAATTAGAATTACACGACCAGATTAATATATTAGTAGACATCTACAACAATACTATCCACTCAGCAACAGGATACAAACCAAGACAGGTGATTTTCAATCACAGGAATGAAACAAACGCTGAGGAAATATTTCAAAATTACCATAAGATGCAATCGGCAATCAAGGTACTAATAGACAAAAACAGAAAGCAAGAAGAAAAAAGGAATAAGGATAAGAAAGCTCCGGAACAAGTGGCGGAAGGAGAAAAAATTTACATAAAAGTAAATCAAAGAATAACTAAAGATAAAGATCCATTCAGGGTTGTTAAAGCTAAGGAGGATAACGACCTTACATTTTTGGACACTAACAATATCAAGATCCACAAAGACAGAATTAGACACTAATTTTTTTTCACAAACAACTCGTTACAGAACCTTCGTCATAGTGGCGACAACAACTTTACACGACGTAGGGACGACCAACGGACTTTTAGCCATAAAACTAGGTACCGCAAAGATGACAATAGGATACGACAGACTACTACACAGAATCGATCTAGGAGACATAGCAGACAACATTAATTACATAAGCAACCTAGCACTAGAGCTAAATACAACAAGTCATTTAGGCCAAATGCTCCAATTCAAAATTAAAAAAGCACATGAAAAAATGAATAGACTGTACCCTAGGAGACAGAAAAGAGGACTTATAAACGCTCTAGGAACAGTAATCAAATTAATAGCAGGAAACCCCGACCAAGAGGACCTGGACTTAATTAATAAGAACTTAGAAACCTTAGGAACATATAATAATCGAATAATTAATAATGAAGCGAAACAAATCAAAATTAACGATATCTTTAAAAACAGTATAAGTAAAGTGGCCTCAAATGTACAATTAATAGGGAAACAAATCGATTACAATAATGAAAAGACCAACAAAGATTTAGAAACAGTGAACCTAATATTTAACTTGGATGTACTGCTACAAATATTGCAAGACCTAGAAGAACAGGTTACCTTCTCGAAATCAAACGTTGTAAACAAGAATATTCTAAGCAAACAAGAGGTAGACTACATTTGGAACGCTGTGAAAAATCAAAACGTTGACATCAAATTCGAAGAAGAGATCTACGAAATCATTAGGGCCATAGTTTCAATTCAAAATAATCATCTGGTAGTAATAATCAAGATCCCGATTATAGAGGCAAACGATTATACTCTGATACAAATAGAACCAATCAACGTCAACGGTAGCAGAATCAAAACCAACACACGCTACGTCACAAAATTCCGTCACACCTTCTACGAGCAACGCAGCCAATGCTACATCTGCGACAACACGTCCCCAATCGCAGATGAATGTGTGTCCAAGCTGCTAACGAACCAGAAAGCCAGATGCCCTACAACAGAACCATCCGTTCACCCTATCGTCAAAGAAATCAGGAAAGGAATTATCTTGGTAGATACACAGGAACCAATCCGCATAAATGATTCCTGCGGAGAGAATAGAATAGTGTCCAGACCAACAATAGTGGAGATAGAAAATTGCACCGTCTCAATCGGGCAATACACGTTCCAATCCGACACATCAACAATACAACAATTTGAATATCTGACCCCGATTTTCAATCAGGAGCTAAAATTTATAGAGCGTGCCCCAACAATCCAAGAATTACACAAAATGAACTTTGAAAATATGGAGGAAATCAAAACACTGAAACTGCATCTAACAAAATCCCAAACAATGGGAGGCACAATTCTCTTAATAGCGGTAACGCTAATAACGACATCGATGATAATTCGCCGATACAAGAAGAACCAATCCAGCAACAAACAGAAGAGATCACCCGACACTCTATTCCCGATAACTCGGATAAATCAGTCAACCGAGGACGCTTGACACTAAGGGGGGAGGCGTTATGGTGGCATCGCATCGGCAGAAGCAGCATAAAACAGCAGACACAGCAGAAACAGCGACAACGTGACAACGCCAATGATCGACGCACCGGCATCGATCGGCAACAACAGATCACGTGGCGTGGCAAAAGCTGACGCAGCAACATAGCGTGGCAACAGCACGTTATGGTGGCATCGCATCGGCAGAAGCAGCATAAAACAGCAGACACAGCAGAAACAGCGACAACGTGACAACGCCAACGATCGACGCACCGGCATCGATCGGCAACAACAGATCACGTGGCGTGGCAAAAGCTGACGCAGCAACATAGCGTGGCAACAGCAGAACGAACATGCGTGGCAATAGCAGAACGAACATGCGTGGCAGCAGCAGAACGAACAAAGCAATCAGTCTTAGCCTAGCTCTTAAGTTAAACGGTCGAATAAAATTATATTTTTTATAATTGAACGACACTCGTTTACATAACTTGTTTATGTAAAAACATCCTTTTTTACAAAAACATAAAAAAAGTGTTAGCCACATTACGGACCCTAATTGGTCGCTTTTCGCTTGAATCCTTTTTGGCCTGCCACTTTATGAAGGTGATTTCCGAGCAACAATACAAGAAACATTAAAATATTTGCTCTATCTCTCCCCCCAGAGCACGGAGAGCCCGTAAATACCGTGTCGTAAACGTGGATTCAATGGACGGAGACCAATGTTTTCGGACTTTTTCTAGGGCTTCTAAGGCAACTTACGAGCTTTGTACCTCTGATCCTGGCGGTGCAAACTCTTTTTTTGACCCAGCAGCAGCAGCAGCAGCAGCACACAACTGGTGACAATGGGCACCGGTGGTCGGTCACCAGAAGTCAACAACTAGTGCAATAAAGTAATCTGGCTGCATTGGTTCGACCTCGCCGCCGCCGCCGCCGCCATCACCATCAAGGTCCTCGCCAGCGAAAGTCAGGCCCGAGTTCAGAGGGCGGGCCGGGCTTAGGAGGAGGCCCACAAAAAAAGAGGGAAAGCATCTCTTTCGGTATCACTTTCACGTTCTTTCGGAGGGTTCGGGTTTCTACAATCCAATTCCGTTCAGCCCCCTTCAGGAGGCTGCTGGTCGTAAAACTCCTTCGCAGCAAAATATGCAAAACGTCGTAAGGGTAAGCGCGGACGCAGTGGGAGAATTACGGGGCCTAATGTCCTTCCTTGTTTACCCGCGCGTCCACAAAACCATTCGCTACCCTTCGCTGCGTGTCTTCTACACCCTCTGGTCCGTGGTACCCTCCGCCTCGGTTGCTTCAAGCGTGTGGCATTTGTTTGCCGATAAACACGACGACCTGCGATGGTGCGCGACAACTTCACCTTTTACCGTTAACCATCTTGCCATTATGCCTTCCGGAATGGGGCTTAAGACAATAGACATGGCTGGCGTGGGCTGGACGCTCGGCAGAAAGAGATTGGAGGAGACACCTAAAAAGAAGAGCCAGAGAGACAAACGAAATGATATGCATCAACTTTTAAATATCACACCGAACGCCCCTTTTCTTTCATGGCGATTCGCAGCCATCGAAGGAGTCATTGTTTTTTTGGTCCTTCCTTTGCCGTTCGTTCGTTGCTTCGTTAATGCGGGATTGTCCTTGTGGATAGGGTTATTGAGATGACTTCTGTCTCGCCAGCGGACAGAGGATTAGACAAGGTCTGCAAGGAAGGCAGAATTCCTTTTTGGAAGGATTCGACCTGGTGGACTATAAAAATCAAGGTAATGGGTAGGCCATCAGTGGGTCCTGGTTTTTTGGTCCCATAACAGATTTTCAGATATTTCTATACAAGTTCCATGAAGCCGTATGAAGATCGCGATCCTCGAAAGCGAAAGGGATTTTCGGTTTAAATCACTTTTACTCGGTTCCTTTTCTTCTCCTCCGCCATACTGATACAGCATGACCTTGGCAGTCCCTCAGAGTCCGAGTTCCATGCATCGGTTAGGGTGGAAGGATTAGAAGAAGGTCCTGTACCTCCGCGTTCAACCACACTTCACCTGCTTCATGTAAAAGTGATCCTTGATCCTGAGAAGCAATGTAGCAGTCTCTGTGTGCGTGCGAGTTCGCTTGGGTGCGCGCGCGCGCGCGCACATCCTCCTTTCTAACGGTCAGCTGAAGATGCTCCTCTTCTTGATCATCACCGTTTCATGTCGACAAACAGCCGGCCGGTCGCTGGCCGGTCAAGAGGTGCCAGCTGAACCTTTTACGCTTAACCTCCAACCGTGGTCCGCCACGGCCTTAGCTTAGCCGGCTGCCTGGCCGGCGGGACATGCCGCCTTTAAATGCCAGAGAGACAATCGCGTGACACTCGTGTCTGTCTCCGATGTAACCGGTAAGGATCGTCCGGGGCCCCGGGTCATGCGTATCGTCCGGGTGCGTCCCTTTTGCTGCTTGCGGACCTTCCCAAGTGAAACGAGGAAACGATCTCCGGTCTCCGATTCATCCACAAAGTACACAGCTTGCAATCGATCGATGCGTCGCTGTCCTGTCGCGCTCTCTCTCTCTTTCTACCTCCCCTGATTTCCTATCTCCCGAAGGGTCAATATCTTTTCCAAAAAGAAAAAAGCGTCCGTGTCCATTGATTATTTATAGATCATCTTTCCAGCTTATTTCCACTCGCCAATTGTGTCGCCCGGGGGAACCCCGCGGAGAAGGGCACCACCGGTGGTGTCCTTTGGGGGGCGAGAGGAGTTGCTGAAACTGGTTAGCGAAAATAAGCGGAACAACGGCCATCGTATCCGTACCACAATCAGACCTGTAATTGTACAGGAGAGAATGGACACAGCGGAGACCACCTTTGGTCAGTGTTTTTTTATGTTTTTTCGACAACGAAAAAAAAACGAGACACTCCGGTAGAAGCATAAAAGAATGTCTCCTAGGGAGCGATCGCATGCGAAGCGTTGATTCCCCGGAACTAACCCAGATGTCCAGGTCCAGTGGAAGATTCTGGTTATGTTAAAGACCGGAAATGAACGATGTACAGCATACGGATCATGATCATAGATCCATGAAGACTGCTTGAAGTGACAATGTTGAGGTTATGTTGTGCTTTTAAAGGATCAAATCGATTCCTGATGCATTCCTGCTTCTTCAAGCTACAGTAATTGAGTTGGAATGCAATAAAGCAAGTACCAAACGGAACCAAACTCGTAGTTTAAATGCAAGTTCAGCTGTTTCTTCTCGCGAGCCCATCTGGCCATCGTTACTGGTGCTCCTTAAATGCTTTCTCTTGGCAAATGCACCATTCCATTTCATGAGCCACCCAAAAACCACACCGGTCACACCTTTCTATTGTGCGCCATCGTACGATCATTGGTGATCGTCGTGGCCCATTGGCACCTTTTCGTTTCCATTTTTCATAGAATTCAAATCCTTCGCATATCTGATTTCCATTGTGCGGTGTCTACTTCCGGGACCTACCTACCTTCCAACCTATTCGTGGAAGTGCATACAAAAAAAAGAGAGTGAGCGAAAAAAAAACCCCGAGAAAACACCGGATCTACCTGTTAACCTGCCCTCTAGCAACCTTCGAACGAGCGCGCCCTCCCCGTTTTCGAGGTTTTAATATGTTGATCGAATTTCTATTGGGAAACCTATACCTTTCCGCAGTACCGTGGTGATCGGTGCGCACCCCTCGTGCCAGAAAACAACGAGAAAAAAATAATCCAAAATGGTGATACAGATTGATGAAAAAAACCATACGGAAACCCCCGGAAAAAGCGGAACCCTCGAGGATCGGTAAAAAAAATCGGAAATCCTACACAGTTCCTCCTCTCGACGAGTTCCCCTAATCCTCGGTAGCCTTTTAACCTAACCACCAGTTGCGTGAGGTGCTTGGAGCGTAGATAAAAAAACCGCTGTTCAATTATCCTGCGTGATGATGTTTTTAGAAAGCCAAAAAAAAAATAGTTGGTGTGAGCAACCCCTGTGTGTGGTTTTTGGGGCGTTAAATTGTGAACACAAGTGGCCCGCGAGGGGTGGCACGAGCCACGAATATAGCTTCGGTTCGAAGGTTAATCAACCAATTGCTCAACGGCGCCGATGGCCTGCATTTTTTTTAGTTTTTACTTCATCGAAGGGTCGGATGATGACATAATTTTTTTCTATGTAATACACTTTATCCTCGGGATCCTGGAACGAAACATGAGTTCGGTGAGATGCACGCGCGCGCGCGCACTTCGAGCTGTTTATTTGTTGTGATCCCTATCCGGTGCACGCCACAGGGGATGAAAGGCTGTGGAAATGACGGAATATGGTGGAGAAAAAAAGAACGAAGTTTGAAACAAATTTCTAACCATTTTTTTTATGTTTTACCACGCCGGTTTAGAGGTAGACACAATGGGAAATGTTGACTTTTGATAGGCGAGAACAACGTCGAGGGGATGCTCTACCCTTGGCACTTGGGTTTGTTTCGTCGTGTGGTTTGATCGCGCGGGTAAGGACCACTTGCCGTGCACCTCAACCCGGACGCTAGGGGCGTTACCGGTTGGAATCAACAAGTTAAACCATGTTTTACGGCTCTCTGCCCTCCCTACGTATAAGGGGTAAAAGGGATTAACGCGACGACGCGGCTTTAAAAATGGCGTAATAAAAAGGGCTAGGAGATCGAATCGCAGACTCTGTGCCGGGAAAAAACGGGGCGTGATCGAGTGACTTTTAGGTGCCTGGAATCGAACATGGGCGAACGTGGGACAGGTAGCTCGATTAATAGATTGATTCATTAGGACACACTGAGGGCTAGAGACGTTACCCTTGCTGCCGTTCTGTTCTGTCTGTCCGTTTTCGTAGGTACAGCTCAAGGAAGGCAAAAGAAGTCCTCGATTTCAACGGTTCTGTGAGATGGTGATCGATGATGATTTGAAAGTCTTTTGCCCTTGCGATAACATTGCTGTCACTCACCAGGGCGCGCTCACTGCTCGGTAATCGAACACGCGTCCAGCTGCGGTGCGCTCCTTGGTTGTGCCGCTCCACCAAACGATCTTTCGACAAATCCTTACACTTCACCTCATTAGTCTCGGGGACGAACGGAGACTGTTTTACTCTTTTCCTTTTCTTCTTCTCCTTTCTCGACTCACAATCGGGAGAAGAGGAATCGGATGGAAGCAGATGAACAAATACGCCAAGAACGATGATCCGCGTTGTCTCGTGGCGTGGCGCGGCGCAAGATTTAAGAGAACAACAAACAGCCCTTTTTCTACCGCTTCGCGTCCTTTTCCGCCGAGGTTCCGAGAAGTGGGAAAAAATAATAAGGAAATGTCGAAACTAATTTCACACCCAGACACCACCACCACCACCACCAGAAGCATTGGACCCCTGGCGCGGGTCCTCTCAAGTGGCAACGCACGCGACGTTCTCCACTCATTGACATTCAGTTATTGGGTTTAATGAGCATATCAGGAGCAGCACGTGAGGGACCTCGAACGATTTACGAACGCGAGGGAGTCATGCTCCTGCAGAAGAAGCTAGGAAGCAAGTAACGTTCCGCGTCCGCGACGTTTGTTTTCTTCGGTCTTTTTGGCTTCTCTACTTCCTGCTGCAGCAGCACCAGCAGCAACGCTAGACCGTTCCGTTCGGAACAGCTTGTGCGTTCGCGGTCGATGTTTTCTATAAATAAACGTCCTGGCACGCGGCGCGGCTCGGCCACAGGATCCAGCGGCTTCCCTGGTGATCCCTTCCTTTTTGGTGAGCTTCTGCATCACCTACGCGAGCTCGTGCTGCCCCGAGGGATGTCCCGATGTTCCGTAAAATGCAGATCCAGGAACAGCAACAGCAAAAGCAAAAAAGGAAAAATCCAAATCCTGTAGTCCGGCAGGGGAATGATAGAGAGAAACAGAGAGCGAGAGAGAGAGAGCATTTTGTTGGAAAGAGAGCTGATCAACGGCTGCCAACGGTTTCGAAGCGGCCAGCGAGCGAGCCTCGGTGATCCTTTTTGGCTGGGATGTCCTTTTGCGCCGTTGTTGTCGCTGGCGTCGTCGTCGTTTGCACAACGCATGCTGCTGCTGCCACGTTATTGAGGAACGGGCGGGGGTACATCCGACGATCGGGTGTCCGATGCTTTGGCCTCTGTTTTCATTTGCGCACACGCGCATCCACCGTCCCTACGGTCGCAACGGGGGCACAGCAAGAGAGAGAGAGAAGGAGAGTCCTCACCTCGGAACCGATACCAACTGGATGCTGTTCCGTGGACAGCTGGTCCAGGGATATTTTTATAACTCCCGCCGAAGGGACCTCAGGCCTCAGGGACCTTTGCTTTTTACTTTTTGTTTCCCTTCCTTCCTTTTTCCGCAGTTTTTCCGCACCATCCAGTCCAGGACAAACCTAAACTGACCAAAAGTAGCCAGACCATTCGGTAGATGCCTGATACGCGGCCGATTCCCGGTGTATCAAGGGTCCGCGCGGGCAGTGTCTGTGTGGGTGCGGTTAACGGTCGAGCATTAATGTTGCGGAGGGTGTGAGGGATCCTTTTGGTTTTCACCAAAAAAGAAAAAAGAAAAGGAAAAACGAAACAATAAAATAGCGAAATCAAAGGAAAGAAGAATTGATCAACCTTTCTCTCTCGCTGGTTGCGTGTCCGGCGGCCGGTCATGTCACGACACTGCCAATCAATGATAAGCCTCAGATTAAGGCGTTCAACCGGGATTGGACGTTTGTTGGACGTGATTTCGGACCCCGAACACCGTTTCTATTCTACTACTATTCCGTTTCATTGTGAATCGGATCGGTTTTGATCGAAATTGATGATTTTAATCCCGATGTTGTTGGTTTCCAGCTTGCATTTATTCTGTTTAGAACGATGTTTTACAACATCCGATTGGTGACGGTGTTTGATTTAGTGTTTAGACGATGTGCGAAGGGAGCTTGCTTTTTCTGTGAAAGTTTATTCGCTTAATCCTAACGAATTGAGGATGAGCTCTGGTAATGCACACATGATGCGTTGGGCAATAATTGATCAAAACGTTTTAGGATCGAATTTTTTTTTCAAAAACATTAGTTTACTTTTTCCTTTTATGAAGCTCTTAGGGTGACGAAAAAATAATAAACGATTGCATTAAGAACTTGATTATCAATTTGATGGTAAAATAATCTTCCAAGAACTGGAATTTTTGCAACGTTTTTTGACGATTTCGGCTGCGAAATAAATACAAACCTTCTCGTCTGAATCAGAAACATTTGAAAGAATCGTCAATAACATGTTTGCTCGCGAGCCTTTTACTTGAAATTAACATTTTTAAATTCTTAAAGAGCAAATAATGGACGATCTGACCATACTTTAACTTATCGTGGGCTTTCTTCTTCTCAAAATACTCTAAAGATCTCTTGAATCAGCTGTTAAAGGCGAGGCTTTAGGATTAAATAGTGTTTTTGAAGAAAACAAAGATGAGCTGTTCCGGATATTTTAAATAATGCATATAATTATTAAAAGGAATACTAATCGGACGTGTGTAGCACATTTCATCGATCTAAGACTAATGATCTATTTACAGCCTCTTCAAGATGCACCTGAAATGTCCAGTATGATCATTAACATCGCAACAGGCCCTGTCCTTTGCCTAGCAATTTGGAAAACTAAGGCCGCCGCACAACATTGATCACTTACTCATCGCTGTGATCGTCTTAGCACATTTTCAAAAAAGGGATGCTGAAGAGAGTCATGGACAATCTGGCAGATGCGAAACGAAACTGCACATGCCCGGTCGCTCGCTCGCTCGTTCGCGAAACCCCTTTCCAAGCGCACTTCCATTTCGATGCGGTCTCGTTGCGAATGCATCCTTACCATTAAGCAAACACAATCCTTCCGAAACCGATCCTGAAAGGTGTTGATTGGTATTCGAGTTGTCCTACTCTCTCTCTCTCTCGCTCTCTCTTTCTCTCGATCAGAACAATCGATCATGCTGTATTCATTTATGCTGGCAGACACGGTGCAAAACCGAGGGTGGATGCATAAAGGGATAGCACACCAGCAGCGCACAGACAGACCAAAGGATGCAGAGGGAGCAAACAGAAAAAAAAGAGAGCGCAGGAAAAATAAAGAACGCGCCACTCGATGGCCATTGCCATTTGCCATTGGCAACTGCATGTGCCATGTGGTCCGTTTGTGGTCCAACGGTAACAACATTGCGAGCTATGCGCTTCCATTCCCAAACTCTCAAACATATGCAGGCCACAGGTCTGAGCACCTAGTTCCCCCGGAAAGGGCCGGGGTTTTTGGACGATTTTTTGGACGGTTCCCTATCCGGCCTCCGTGGAGGAATCAGCTGCACGGTGCCACAAACTGTGGTGCCATCGAACAACGTTTATGCGCACGCCGGGTGTCGAATGGATCTGGGTGTAAAGATGTGGGTTCGACACTTTTTGCGCCCGGCACAAAATTGATTCATTAGCCTGTGCCTCTAGTGTGCTGCTGTCCGGGATCCCAAAAAGCCATTTTAATTGATTCACCACGAAAACCACGCTGGCGGCGCTGACGGCGCTGTCTGTTTGAAATGTTAACCACCCTTCTTCGGTGGACGTTGTTTTGGGTTATTTTTTCCCTTCTTTTCCGCTTTCTTTGTTTTCCTTTCTTTGCCTCGGTTTTCGCGTTTTTTTCAGCCACGCCTTTTGCGGTTGTTTGGCATAAGCATCCACATAAACACGCAAACGCAGACCGCCGAGGAATGATCTATGAACCCGCCATGCTTTATCGGTGATCGAAAGTCGACGGACTGGCTCCAGAAACCGATCCTTAATAGGTATACGCGGTCGCGGCAGTCCGTTCCGAGAAGATTTATCGCTCCGCCTTGGACGGTGATCCCAGAGACAGGTCCCGGGATCCTTGGAACGATGCCGCCTCATTATCCTTCCGTTACGCTCGTTGAGCGTCGTGCCTGGTGTTGCGCGATTGCGTGTCGATGCCACGTGGTACCGATCGGCCATTCACGGGTCACTGCGAGGCCCCTGGCGAACTGACGGCCCAGTGCCCAAAAGGCCATAGGCCATCGGTAGAACTCAACCTCAAATCGAGGGTCTCTCTATCCAGGCGGCTTATCCTGGGCTACTCCTTGAAGCTTAATCCCATTCGCCACACCGGGCCCCGGACTCAGGACCATCGAAAAAAAACCCCCAGCGAACAGGAGGGCCTAATCGCATTAAGGTGCTCCTGGTGGTGGTTGCTCCGAACCGTAACCATTTGACGCTTGACGATGAAATGCAGATTGAGACGCACAAACTCTGGCCAACGCAGGCAAGCGACGGAATTGGGGTGACACAATTTTCGCCACTTTGAGGATTAAATTCGATTCGGTTCCGAGCTTCCGAGACTCCGCAATTGCCTGCCATCACCGATAAGTAATAAGCGGGACAATTCTGCTTGTTTTCCGGATCCTTCAGAAATGTTGAATGAAATCCGGCATTCCGCTTTGGAGTTCCGTCTTGTAGTTCCTTTTTTTCCGTTAACAAGATCCGACAACGAGCATTCATCTTAATATCTGACCGGGGAATGGAGCAACGGCGAGAATGGCGCGTGCCCCAGTGACATGTGCTAGGGGTCCCGAAATTTGAATAACGACTGCCAGGCAAGCCCGCGAATGATCGGCGCCTGATCAATCACACCACGTACCACGTCAGGACCCCTCGTTAGCGGGAATATTATTAAATTGCTTTCAGAACGGAACCCTCCGCGTGGGGTACCAGATTGGCGTGTTTAGATTTTTGGAAGAAAGAAGGAACTTTCAATTACCCTCCAAACCATCGTGCCCGCGTATGCAGCGTCTGCAGGAGCTCCCTAAATTCCGGCGCACGTGCCAACCATCGGTGTGGCACATTACGCCGCATTACCACCCCAAAAAGCAGACACAAGCAGCGCTTCCAAGACGATACCGTTCCGCTCTTCTGGTCGTCTTATGAGGTCGTAGAGCACCCTTCGACGCAGCCCTCGAGACGAGGGACCCTTTTGCACCTTTTGCTTTCGGTTTTCCGTTTCCGAGGGGGAACCGTTCGATTGCTCTGATAAATGACTCGATCAGCGGAGGAATGCGAGGGTTCTTTGCAGCATCAGCCCGGCCCGGCCGAGCCCTTGGCATTCCGGATCCTTGATCTTTGCGATCCTTTTTCTGTGGAGGCAGTTCATGAGGTTAGCCACGTGTGCCGAGCGTGCTCGTGCGATGACATGCTGATCAAGCGATGAAGGGGGCCCCGGGGGTGTCGCACGCGTCTTCAAAATTCAACGGAAAATCCTGGGGTGGAATGTCGTTTCACGAGGACGAGATCCGCATGACCGAAGAGGTCGCGAGGTCGATAATGAGATGGAGATCGTGGGTCGGGGCATCTGTGAACCAGTAGTTCATTAAAAACATTGTCAGCAGCAGAAGTGAAGTGATCGACACGTAAATTGCATTCCATGTATTTGTACCGTAGAAGCATACAAGAGCGTTACTCAGGGATTTTAATGGTTTTGGGTATTTTTCTTTATTATTTGGATCTTGCGTCTCTCCCTCTTGTTCGGTTTTACACCCTGTATAAATAATTCTAATCATTTGTGAGGTTAAACCTAAGACTTACTGCTAGAAATAACAACCTTCTTACGTACTAGTGCGCCGTGTACCTACGGCGCGTGGTGTGTGGTACCTTTTCGGCATTGAATATCTTTGATTTTGTGCTCATTTGGCTTCGCTCCTGGCATTCACTCTACCTGGCCTAGCGTTAACACTTTATAACTGCCTTCCTCGATCGTCCTGGCTCTTCAACATTCATCTACTCCTAATACACGTACACACAACACACATGCTTCAATTGCTCAGTCTTTGGGATTGTAACAGAACACTACTGACTCTGAGGTTCCAGTGGTGATGGATCCAACTAAATCTACCATCC
>NC_064878.1:25681595-25689095 GCF_943734665.1 Anopheles aquasalis
CACAATACCGATCTACTGTGCTGCGTGTGAAAAAGGGTAAACACAGACAAAACGCTGAAATCCCACCGAAGGGATCAGTGCAGAATCCAAAAAGGGGGTTTTCCTCGTTTTACGGCTTCTGGGCTGGGATGAAGCACAAAAACCAACAGACCAACGCCCTCCCCGATCGTTGGTCAGCGAAAACGTTGAGGCGAAAAGTCCTTCCGACCGAGGCGAAGAGGTAGGGGAAAGGGTCCAACCACTCTTTCGCCAGGACGCCTCCAGGACCCGTGTTTGCCTGCCTCCTGGTGGTTCAAGGTACACCAACGATCTACGATCCAGGCAGGCAGTCCAAGAATGGGCTAAAAGTCAAACTCCAGTCACTGCACCATAAACGCTTTCGGTGCTGGTTGACCATTAGGACCATAAAAGAGCTGGCTGACCAGACCGGGCCAAATGTCCTAGTCCACCAGACTTTCCTTCGAAGGTCTGGGCGGTACTCGGTGCCATAAACGGCGTCCAAAGATGACGGGAGACAAAAGAGTTGTTTGCAAGGACTGTAGTCGTCCTTCGCAGTGGGGCGTATCTAGGTCAATCAACTTCAGCAAACTGATCAGTTACGGTTTGGCAAGGTCGACTCGGCCTCGGACACCATAAATGACCCTTAGACAGCATCTCCTTCATCCGCTGACCAGCTCCGACACTTACCTGGTTGATGTTGCAGAAGCGTAGATGTTGTGGCAAAATGGTCAAAGCCAATGGTCAGCACCGCTTTGGCTGATGTGGTCCGCTGTTTGGCCACAGTTTCTACTGCATTTCTGGTCTACGTTTAACTGTTTATCGGGCTTCGAATTCCGGATTCGATCACAACCGTAGCCAGTACCACGCAACCACTTTCTATCTCTCGCTCTCCACAGCGAGCGTTGCCAAAACACTAAACACACGGAAAGTCGCAATGTTCTGCGAGGACGAGTTCGATTTGCAAAACAAAACACTAGTAAAAACACACAAAAAAAACACGCACACAGCGTTCGAATTATCCTTTTTCTCTCGATGCACTCGATGCCTTTTTGGTCCGGTTGCGACCAGCTAGTGTCTCTGCTGCTTCTTCGCTCCGGTTAGTAGTTCACTTGCTTGACTTCCTTGGGGGAAAAAAAACCAAAACAAACGCTTCCACCACACGTGCCAAGCGAGCAGTAGATCGGATCGGGGATCGGTTCTTGTCCACGGCGACCTCTGCACTCGGTGGTAGCGATTTAAAAACTGATCCGAGATTTTTCGGAACCTGCCCTGCTGCTGCTGCTGCTGCTGCTGCTGCTGCTGCTGTTACCACGACGACCATCATCCCTCGGGAGGGGTAATCGTTTTCAGCTCGCTAAGGCGGCGAGAACCGAAGAGAGAATGAGAGATAACGAGCTGTCTCTCTCTCTCTCTCTTTCTCGCAGGCTCGGGTTTACGTACACCCGGCACATCATTCCTTCCACTGTGCACCTCCTTCACAGCCATGTCCTATGCAGCAGCATAGCAGCATAGCAGCGCCCAGGACCTCGTGCACCTCTCTTTCCCGTACGTTACGGCTGATCATGCCAGCTAAGGGTGGAAGCGAGACACCGAGAACATGATGCTGAATGTGAGGAAAAATTGATTTTTCCCTGCTTTTTCCTGCTCTCGCTCTCTGTGTCGCTTCTTCTCCGTCGACGTCATCTCCGTGTCCACTTTCCGTGCGTAAAGGAAATCGAAAGTGCGGCCACCGACGACCGACGAAAATGATTCTGGTCCGACCAGGATCCTGGCGTTCCGTTTCGTTACCCCTTTCGCCCCTTTGAACTGGCTGAAGGTCGGCGTACCTTGCACACTTTCACGTGGCCGTTCCGTTGTTGTTCTGGTGTTCTGTCGCGAACCGAGGCGCACTCACTTTCACTTCATCAGAACCCGCGCAGTTCCAGGTTGTGCGGTACCAGGTTTTCCGTTTCGTAATTCTCTCGGACGTGGTTTGGGCGCGTGGCCAGCACCTTGGGGTGTAATTAGAGGCTGGTGGCTGGTTTCAAAATTGTCAACAAAACATGGACCGCTGCAGTAAGCCTGCTAATCGGCTAAGGGATTGGCTGGTGAGACTGAGTCGGGACCGAGGGATCGATTATGAAAACGGGATTTTCCCGCGGAAGACACATTATATCAGCGGTGGTCAAGCGAATATTCAATTAAACTGGAATGTGGGGAACATTTTAAAGAATTCTTCAAAACAATTGAGGAAAAATGGCTAAATGTAACTTCTGTCGGTCCAATGAGTCATGCGTATGTAAACAGATTATTGTGTATTGTGTGATGCATCTAATATTGTTGGAAAAACTAATTAAAAAGAGACTAAAATGTTAAATGTTACAACTTACAATAATACAGTCTAAAATGAGCATATGCAACCACAACATATTGATGTTAAATTAAGTGAACTAAAGCTGAGTTTAGAAGTACTATTTTATTGTAGACGTAATTGAGAGTAATTTTTTAACGGAATAAAACGCAGGAAAGTCCATTTATCGTAGTAAAGTCTTAATGTATTAGAAAAATCAATTGAACTAACATTAGCTATAGTATTCAAGCTTCATCGAGATTGTAAAAAGAGTAATGTTTTGATAGTTTTAATATTTTGCCAGCATTACCACTAAGAAGCAACAAGTCCGGTTTGAACAGGACTGCTTAGAAGCATGTATGAAAACACTGCTTGCTTTTATCTTCAATCTACTGCCAATGAATTTAAAACACAATAAAATAAAAGGTCATCACTGCAACATACGTAGAACTGGCCCTACGACCTTGTATGATCGCAAATTCGTACTGGCATGTGCAATTACAGTGATCAATATAGCAACTCCACTAATATTCCCCTGGAATGTGCATCATTGCAAAACCCAAAACCACACTTATGAGTTAACCACTTCAGGTGGCGAAGCAAATCGATTTATGATGATGAGTAACGCCAGTAGCACTTCCGGTCAGCTACGTTGCTCATGACCATTGTGCCTTCAGTATGCACATTAGTGAGAAAACCTGCTTGCACCGCCACTGCTGCAAATGAGCATCGGACGCGACGGAGTCGATCGGACCGCAAACACTGACCACAGCCTGCGGCACGCTTTAATTGCTTTTAAAATGAACTTTAACGAGTGCGCCTAAGCGTCGAGCGCAGTAAGGGGGCCGACGACGCGGGTGTGACAAATGAATGAAAACCGAAAAACATTTCCAATCATTAAAAGCACCAAAACCGTTGGCCCGTACCATGAGGCGACCGAAGATGAGATACGGAATTCTACAACGATGTGACGATGATGGTTTTAATCGGCGGTTCAGGGGGATGTGTCTTTGAGGATGTGTCCGGAGAATGTATTACTCACAGGCCAGCCGGGACGGTGGGAAGAAGAGTAGCATCGCCACCGCCATCGAAGTGCTTCAATCAAACGCAATTAATCGCTTGCAGGCAGGAAATTTTCGACGAAAGCAGATATGGCGTAAAAGTGCTGGCAAACAACTCCACGTGACGCACATGTCAACATTCCAGACCGTACCGCTGGTCCGCTGGCGTGCGAGTGTTTGTGTTTGTGAACCCCCCCCCCCCCCCCCCCCACGAAAAAAAAAATGAAATTCCATCTTATTCGCCCAAAGATGAGGGCGGTGTTGGATGCCGGGGTTTGGAAAATGCTGCCCAAAAACATGACCGGATACGTTCGGTATCCTCTGAGGAGGGCAAGAGTGATTGTTGTGTCCGTGGCGGGGGTGGGGGGGGAGGTTTGCGGGGTACGAATACTCCCTCAGGGCTTTTTATGTTTCTTCGCACATTGCGCTGCGTTGCCGAGCATGGCTGCCAACGACACTGTCGCTTGTCTCGTGAGCGGAAAAAGGGGAAAAACCGATCCGATTCTTCTTTCCCTGGCAATCCCTCTTTGTGGCAGAGAGGGGTTATGTGAATGGAGAAAGCGAGGGAGTAGACTGTCTAACGTAGGACCGGTAGGGTGGTGGTGCTATCGAAACAGCGGCCAGCGTGATGAGGAAGATGATTCCTCCTGCCCGGCCCTGCCTACGCACTTTCTACTCGGCTCGATGGATTAGTTTTGTGGTTAAGGCTGACTGGCTGGCTGTGGAAATGGGGCGCGAGGAGGCCAACAACAACTCCAGCGGCAGCAGCAAAAAAGAAAATCCATTAGTATGGTCGCTTGCACGATAGTTGGTGAGCGGTGTGGTCATAATACTGCGTCGGGCACAATAATTCGGTAGCGATATAGGAATTAAAATTTCACTTTTCACAATGCTTGCCATTGAGCGGGAGATTATGAGTAAATGGTGTCAACAACTGTTGCGAATTTACTTTACTGGTCAAAACAGCTGAAATCGGAACGCCAGTTGAGCTCATTCGTTGACTACGACAAGAGCACTAGGGACGCAATTGCTATCAGTTTTATGCGTTTGAGGAGTATATTCCTTCTTAAATCTAGATGTAAATTAACACCAAACCCTAAAGACGTAGATAAAATATCTAACATTAGCTTTAAAACATACTAAATAAATTCATAATCGCTTTCATACACGGTAGATAGAAGTTTTGCCAACAAAAACCGAATAAGCACATTCATGAATGCAAAATTATTTTGTACTTTTGTACCAGAGGATCCTTTTAAGTCCAGAGGGGAATTTGAAGAAAACTCAAACAATTGCTATTGCTAAAAGAAGATGACAATTAACTGTTGGAACAGTCGACTTATAAGAGCTAAAGAAGCGAAAATAAAAAAGAAAATAGAACTGTTACAAATCAGAAATTAAAGAACAGTGAACATCTTCACGCTCATCTAGTAAACCGTATGGTCAAAATGACTCCACAAAACCCCATAGTTCAGCCACCGGTTTGTGCGTCGACATTGGCCGAGTTTGTCATCGCCATGGAAACTCCTTATTGCTCGCGATGATTAGTTCGCGAATGAAAAGGGAAAGTAAGGCGCTTCGCTCGCAGCTTATCGCCGAACGAGCCCAAAATGAAAGAATAAAAAAGGCACCAGTGGTGCCCCTCTCTTTCTCTCTGCCAATTCAGGTCGGTCAATAGTCTCCAAAATATCCTTCCCAGTGTACGGACTCCTGCGCTTCCCAGTCCTTCCAGCGAGTCTTATGTACTGCGAGCGGGCGCCATTTGTGTGCGAGGCAATCGTTCGAAAAAAGCTCCCCCCCTTTTTGGGATTTCCGAGTCCCCTCGCGGCCATGTATTAGTAGCATATCCGTATCAACACTCATACACACATGTGCGCAGGACGGAAATGATGGAAATGGCGGTGGAAAGCCAGCTCTAGAGCAAACAAAAAAAACGTTATCGAAACGAGAAAAATCGAAACATACATACAACACCAGGACGACGACGAGGCGCTAGAGTAGTATTTGTTTCACCACGCTCCGCGAAGAAGGAATCGAATCCGGAAAGGAAAGGAAAAAAAACGCCAAAAACGAACAAAACATGGACGGCGTCCCCCTTTTTTTCGGGGCCCAGAGCGAGCATGTTTTTCCGGGCACATTGCTTTCCTTCTCTCTTTTTCGCTCACTCTGTGTCGCCGACGACGACGACGACGACGACACAATCGACAGCATACGCTGGAAACCCGGCTTTTCCCTTCACGGTTCCCTTTTCCGCACACACCCGAAACCGAGCGACTCTCGATGGAACACCCCTCCTCGAATCGACGGCTATTTATTCCATATCGCACTAGCGTCTCGCTTCGCAGCCGTTGCCGTTCTTCACGAGGGGGATTTGAACACCGGAGAAGACTCACTGGAGGGACGAATCGAGGAGAAAGACAGAGAGCAATCGAGCGAGCGAGGGAGAGAGAGAATTCTGCTTTTTTTACTTTTATATAAACTCTTCCCCCCTTGGCGTAGCATAAACAGCAGCAGCCGGCATGATGGGCGCAAAAGGTTTTATGCTTTCGTTCTCGGCTTCGCGAGGACCCATAGAAGATGGCTCGAGAGCAGCAGAGCAGCATCAGATCCCCTTATTTACCGTTTTCCGAGCGCGCTTTGCTTGGGCGCCTTGGGATTGGATGTTGTGCGTTGCGTAACGAAACCGTAAACATAAAAAACATCACAACATCAAACGCATAAACACACCCCTTTGGAGGGAAATAATAAAAAAAGAACCCTTGTGGTCGACGATGCCGATTGGAGAAAATGGCTCGCCTCTTGCCTCGTGTGGTTGCTTCCATTTTTATGTTTTCTGATGGGGAGTTTTTTATGCTTGATAAGGTGAGATGCCAATGTGAAAGGTGGTGGTGAGAAAATGGCGGAACTCGTTGATTACGTGAAGATTATGCGTTCCATTATTCGTACTAATCGAGTAAAGGAATTATGTTGGGATTAACAAAAAAGTTTGAACAAATTTCCTTTACATACAGTTAGTTAATTTTTGTCGCAAGCGATGGATTTATTACAGTTACTTGAATCTTGGAGTGTTGAATTGAAAAACATTATTCAATATAGAAGGTTTCCTAAATCATGTTAAACCTTTCGTATGATCTGTTAACCAACGTAATGAATGGTTTTAGGTGTAAAAAAATTGTTTTCAGAGTGTTTTACACTTCAATTAATGCATTTATAATAACTAAATCAATTGTTAATGCGTTACAATCGAAAAATAGTATTTAGTTTTGATCTTCTATTTGATCTTCTTCTATTTCAATTTTATTTAAGTTGTTAAACAATTTAAAGGGTTTTATCAAAAGCTAATAATCACGCTTTTCCCATTCACCGTTGGAAATTTCCAGTCGAAAACTGCCATTAAAAGCATCTACACTCGCTAAGCAAATGCTGAGCCTGGCGTTGTTGTGCTACGGGCCAGTTAATACGGTCGTAAATAACCGTTCCATGCGACGGCAACGTGTTGCACCGTGTGCGTGGTCGGGACAATCACACACCCGGACGGACGCCATTTATTTGCTGAGCGATTATTTATGGAAGGATTATTTCTAATCAGTAGGCAAAAGCCTCCTCCAAGTGTCACTATCACCGCTGGCTGACCAAGCACCGCTTTCAACGATGGATGAATCGTGCCTCCACTCGCACCACTCATCACCGGTCTGCACCGCGGTCCCGCACGTTGGAACAAGTTCCTTGTTTTCGTTTTCGATACTTCCCCTCGGATTGTTCGTGATGCATGCATGAGCTGCTGACGCACTGCACAATGACACCGGGCGGTATGTTGGGTTTGAGTCGAAAGATTTCTTATCAAACATGATTCCCCGCGGTGAGCAAACATAGGGCAGGGAAAAAAGAAATCCCAAGCACCGAGCACCGAGCCCGGGGTCGAGATTTAAGACAATCGATTCAAAACGAGGCTGATGACTGGCGGTCTCAGTTGATTTTTTGATAATACAGCGGTGATAGGGCGCGTTGTTGGGAACATGCTTTTGAAGCGCCATGATTGGTGGATTGGTGGAACGTTCCGGAACTTTATCCGTCATTTTTGTCGCTGTGGGCGAAGCGATAATGGAACAG
>NC_064878.1:25699095-25721595 GCF_943734665.1 Anopheles aquasalis
TCCTGTTCTGGTACCAGAACCTTGGAGCATTACACAACGACACACCCTACACCACCAACACAGGCATTCGATCTACTTTTTTTCTGCTCTCGCGATCATTAACGATCGCGTTCAATTCACTTTCGTTCCGTTTCAAACCTATCCAACGTGGTGAATGGCACTGATGATCGGGTATCATCTGCAAATCGCCACATAACCGGAAATGGAAAACGGTAATCGCCTCGTGTGCCAACTATTCGCGGGAGGGAAACCCGGAGAACGATCCTAGACCGTGATCCGAGCCTTCAACCTCCCCGATGTAGCCGCCGTGCTGAGCCGTGCCATTTTGCTGTACAATCAAATGAAGAAGGTGGTCGGTCGACTCGGAGAGAAACAATAGAAGAGTCGACAGTAGCTGTCCACCCGGGCCTGCGTCCCGGGGTGGTGTTTGAGAAGTGTTTTGTTCTAGATTTTCTTTCGATTCGATCACCACTACAAACTGTCGTTTTTTTTCTTTGTTTGGTTCATCGAAATGCTTTACCCCATGACACCTGGCCACTCACGTACACAGCCTACTCTGCAGATTCGGCACAACTGCAAACAAAGGGCCACGAAACACACGCCACAAACGCCACTGTTTGTTCCACTAACACCACGAACACGCAGACCAACAATTAGAATATTTTTAAAACAAAAAATCAAACAACACCACACGCACTCTCTCCTTCTCACACACTCTAACACACCAGACAGAAGGCAAAACGAAATCATTGTTGTTCTTTCGACGAGAGTAAAGAATGGTATGGGTCTAAGAAACATTAATGCTGGACGGCGACGGACGGTGCCGTACTAGGAGCCCAGCAGTGGAAGCACCTGCTGAGTGTGTCGCGAGTCGCGAAAGTGGCTTCAGAAAAGCTCAAATTAATCCCTATATGGATCACGATTATGAAGCGGATCAGTTGCCCCCACCCCAGTTATCTTCGCCAGAGCAACAGCCAGTAGAGCAGTTGGTTTGAACTCTTAGCTGAAGGAAAGGATCGGTGCCGTTCCACAGTACGATTCAGTTACACCTTCCTCCATCTAGCTGCCAGCTGGGATTAGTTGGTCTATGAATCGGACCCGCGTTTTCGATGCGAGAGTTGCTTGGTACGAAAATATTCGCACCCAGAAATGAGGAAGTCTCTTCCAGACGTTAAGGATGCTGGGGGGTGCAGCAAGACAAAGAATGTTGAGAAGACTAGAGCACTAGGAGTCTGTATAGGCGTGTAGGTTCATTTGAATTGACATTTCTTCAGGCCATGATGAAAACCATTTTCTTCGTTTCTCCAGAACATAACGGAATGTAAAGGCGAATGAACCAGAGTCGGAGGAGGAGTAGGAGAGCGTGAGAAAGTAGCTGAAGTGTTTGAAAAAGTAGAAATCGGAAACAGACATCAACAACGGGCAACCTTTATTCGACTGACGTAGTGGTTATCGGCATTTCCAATAGTTTTGTAGTGAAACCGGCGAGTGAAAGTGAGGAGGAAAGCGTGGTCGAAGGGCCAGTGGTGCAAACTAAGCATTAATCTCGTTTCGATTGTAGTGGACATAAAACATGAGGCAAGTACGAGGTGGTGCCGCCCTGTTGCTTTATCGAATTAGTCGAATGTGTTACGTGTAGTGCAGCGAGTGGCAGGCAGGCAGGCAGCCGGGGGGGCGATCGCTGTTTGCTGAACATACAATGTAGCTTATGTATTATGCAGGCCTAAAACGCCGAGACAGATGAGAGACAGAGAGACAGAGAGAAAGAAAGAGAGAGCTTTTGATACATTTACCAGTTAGCATTGGTCGCCATCCTCCCCTCCCTCCGGGGGGGCGGTGCAACCAAGGACACCATTCCGGTGCCGGGGGTTCCGTGTTTCGAAGGATCTTGCGCGAAAAAATAGAAACCCAAACGATACCAGAACGACACCGGCGCACGCAGACCGAGCGCAAGGTGATTGGTGAACGTCAACAGGCCACGATCGGTAGATCAGCATAGATCGCTTGTTCGCGCGTTTTATAATGTCTGTTCCACACAGCGACTGCGCTTCACCGATGCGCCACTCATGCACAGCTTACAGAATGCAAAAACAAAGGGATAGAAGGAAACGAGAGCTTCGCTTCGAAAGAGAGAACGAGAGAATTGAGTCCGTGATAGAACCGTTCTCGATCCGTTACGCGAGAGATCCAGAGACGCGATTCCTGCGATTTGTTACGCCGTTACGCGGTGCTACAGCCCTACTGCCGCAGAGGGTTGTCGGCGAAAGGTTTGTTCCACTTTTGGGTTTTAATCATGGATATCCTTTTTCCGTTCAGTTAATGGCGGCAGCTACACATGAAATTCCTATGCTCATGCAAACCGGGAAAAGGGTGAGCGCCGTAGCGAGATGCGCAGGACAAGGCGACAATGCTACTGCGAGCGAGAACACAACTGCAATGAAAGTCTTATGACAACAGAAGACAGAGCGGAAACTATATACACACGCGCATTATATTATACATCTACCTAGGTAAGCAGAATAGAAGACAAAGCAAAACAGCTTCTTAAGCATAAGAAAACGCGGTCAAGCGGTCAAGCAGCAAGTATTAGCGAAGAAGGCGAACGAGATGCGCACGAAGCTAGCGCAGCGTGTTGATCTGTATACACGAGATCACGAGGTGTGCAACCATACAAGCAGAAGCAAAACGTAATCCTAAGCAAACGAGGGGTAAGAAGCGGTAAAAAAAAAGCAAAGTGTTCAACACAGGCCCAGTAGTCGAAAGCTCACAGTGGTCGGCTTATACAGTGTACATAGCAGTTGTCATTGGTTTATATCTGTATAATCACTACCGTAAACTACTCAGAATACACAGAGCCACTGAATGGGGAGGAAATGGGGGGGGCGACGGGGGGTACAGAAAGCAAAGCAGGCGTCGTACAGCAGGAAAGGCTGCTTGCTGGTGGTACTAACTGCTGTGCCAAAAGGGAACTGAGCGCGGAACAGCAGCTTGCGAGGCAACATATTTTAATGTGTGTGCGAGGCATATCGTTATCGTAACCGAATGTGTCGAAAGCCGAAAGCTTAACTACCCCCACCTCACCCTCAACCCCCACCACATCCTCGCTGGAAAAAAAAACACTGGAAACATATTCAACAAACATCCAATCCAAATCCAATCGTATTTGCAACTAGAAACCACCACCACTATATTTGTAGCAATCACTTCCGGCGACAACCGCGAATTCGGTGCAAGAATTCGTAGATAAGAGAGATAGGAGAGAGAGAGAGAAGCAACTCCAGCGGATACTCGCCGGTGCAGCTAACGTGAATGTAGTACCAGAGGGACACACCCGCGTGTGTGTCTCGAATGCCAACCGCTTTACGATAGTTACCGAGCAGGGGCATGAGGACAGGGAGGGCCGTGACGCTGCTGCTGCTCCACCATCCTGCTCGACGCAATTATCCCTTAATCCGATGGCTGTTTTATGAGATGATTAGAAAACGCGCCGGAAGCGAAGCAAAGCAAATCAACGTGCATCATCATAAGATAGAGTATAGCGTACAGGCAGGCAGCGAGCGATACCGGAGATGATAGCAGAAGAAAAAAAAACATATTTAGCATAAAACGAAAGAAATAGAAAGCGGGGAAAGAAATAGACGCGGGGAGGCTACAGTGAATGTATTGTAAACGCAAGGAAAGCAACCTAAAAACAAACACAACAAACGCTCTATGTAAAATATCGCGCAACGGGGGCAAAGCTGTGGCATAGGAAACGGATCGTGCTATGCCAGTGAGCTACCGAGGGCACCAGTATCCTTCTGTGAGATGCCCTCGCCTCCTTGAAACACCCAACGGCCCCAACCAACCCAACCCAAACCCAACACCCACTCTGTCGCTATCGTATTGTGCCTCCTACGCGTGCGCACCGGAAGTGAGTTGCTTGCTGCTGATGTTCTGTTGGTTTGCGTACGGTAGCGCATAAGGTTGTAAATAAGACAGTAAGTGTTTTAACACACGCAACTCCTGATTTGTGCTTTGACCGTTCTCGCCACGCTTTCCTCGTGGCTTGATCGCTTGATATTGCAGCGTATTTTCAGCGGGGCAAAAAACAAATCAAATTTTCCTTTCGAACGAGGCTCGAGGGAAATCGGTGATGCTAGGAGGGAACAGGCCCAACGCAATCAAGCAAACACATTTAACGAATCGAAATTAATCACCTAACAGCAACAATCATCCACTGATAAGGAAAAGAAGAAAAAGAAAGAAAAAAAGGTGGAAAGGAATGAAAAAATAAAAGAAACAAAAAGCAAACCTGTTAAAAGATCGGACAGGGGATTGATTAAAAACGCTTAAACGGTAAAATACGCAAAACACACGACAAACAAAGCACTCGCACACCTGCTGCGATGGAGCGGCTTGCTTGCTGAATAAATGGGTGAGTGGGATGGGTGGGTGGGTATTGGAGGGGTAAGATTAGGGTTAAGCTGTAAAAAAAAAACCAACAAGTATATTATTAACATACCTTGCCACACAGAGCCAGAGAGCGTAGAGTCGGCCTGGGGCGACGAGGTGTTTGTTAAGTTTTATCGTCATAAAATCCCCGTCGACAGCAGGAGAGACCGGGATCCTGCCGATCCTCCGTTTCCCATATTCACCCCCCCCCCCCGCATCCCTTGTTCCCCCACCTCCTACCGGACTTATCCTCCCCTGTATTAAGACCGTATGTATCGACCGCCACCATGCTAGGGAAGGTGAATATGTTACAGGTTTTTTTTCTTTGCTAGAATCTCGAAATTCCAGCAAACTCCGGTGGGGATGAACGGTCGAACCGGACGCCCGGACGATGCCATTCGGTCGGTCGTAATGGCGCCGATGCTTAAACTGCACGCTAAACTGCTCCAAACCGCGGCACATAAAGTAACACCTCCTCCGCGGACGAAAAGGCAGCCGCGCCTGCCGACGGCTGTTGCTCGAAGCATGAAGCATGAAACGTTAGAAGCGTTTTCCGGTTTTGGGCGAAAATGAGAACAAAACAGAAATACGGGAAAAGCGGGAAAATTAAGACATAAAAATACTGTTATTAGTTAACAAGGTATATGCGATAATATGGAAACCAAAACAAAAAAAAATTAAACGAGAATATTATGGTGGCAGAGACGCCGGGCCGGGTGAACGGTGGGGTTGAAAATGCTGAAATAAAAGTCACAATGATAAACGAAACAGTGCAAGGTGCTGGTACTTTTTGTTTAGTTCTTTTTTTTTCTAAGTTCCTTTCCATCCATTCTGGCGCTATGCAATAAGGTAAGCTTAGCAAAAAATTACGTTTGCAGCTCACTAAAGACGCCATGCGGGAAAAGTGCACGGCCTGCTGTTATTGGATCGACGATAGCTTCCATCCGGGCCCATCAGCGGCGTCCATAATCACCATAATGAAGCGACATAAACCACCATCAAGTCAGCATTAACCAAGCAACATTGACCACAGGCCAAACAGGTCACACGGGAAATCCCAGTAAATCTGAGCACAGCGTTTACGGCAAAACCACCGGCATGTTGATAACAGAAGTTCGCACAAATACCAGCGGCTATTCTCAAGCTACAGCACCGATCGCATACATAAGGCAAGGCATGGCCAGCTGCGTTATCAGTTGATCAAAGGCAGCCTGTTGATGTAGCAGCAGCAAACATCGCCATCATTGATCGAAGTAACGTTGAGCTTCGCGATCATGGCAAATAATTGGCTGACATCGGGCTACGGCCTGTTCTTTGGTACGTTGATGCTGCTGGCAACTCTCGAGATGGCCAAGAGCGAACACTATAAGGTAAGGATCAATCGACACACGTTGCTCACTAGGTGGCAACTAATTCCTCCACTCATTATCTGTTCCCTAGGCCTATAAAAAAAGAAGCTTGTCGGAATCAGAGGTCACCACCTTAATTCCACCGTACGACGAGCGTGAGTGTGGCCATCGTAACGTCAACGGAATTATTCCCGATAACGCCCATAACGAGCACGGTGAAGCCGAATTCGGCGAGTTCCCCTGGACGGCCGCGATCTACCGCCGGACGGATCAGCTTCGGCTCGATTACCTGTGCGTCGGAACACTGATCGAAGTGGGCGCAGTTTTAACCACGGCCAGCTGCATACAGAAACACCGGGCGTACAAACACAACATAGAGGTGCGGCTGGGCGAATGGGACATGAGCCGTGAGGACGAACCGATACCGCCGATCGAGAGGGGGGTAACAGCGGTACATGTCCACCCGCAGTACGGTTCAACCACCAAAGTTAACGATATTGCGATAATTATCCTGTGTGATACGGTCGAGTTGTCGCACACGATCGGAGTGGCCTGTTTACCGGACGCATCGGTGAACAGCAACAACTTCGTCGCAGTCGGTTGGGGTGAGGTGCCTAAAAATGCTGACCAAACGGAACTGTCTCAAACGGTACTGAAAAAGGACAATATGCCGTTCATCGATGGGAAGACATGCCAGCAGAAAATAAGATCCGTGATCTCACCTCGGTACATCCTGCACGACAGTTTAATTTGCACAGAGTGTAGTTCACCGGAAAGTTCGTCCTACCGAAGTGACGCCGGTTCACCGTACATGGCAGGGATACCGGGAACAGAGGAGCGCTACTACGTCGTTGGTCTCAGCTCGTGGGGCTACACATGTGGTAGAAGCGATATGCCAACTGTGCTCACTAATGTTAGTTACCATCGCCAGTGGATCGATGATGTCGTCCGTAAGGCGGATCTCAGCCCGTTGGTCTATACGTATTATCGTCAAGAAGAGGATGAATAAAAGGCAATGTGCGCTCTACATACGTTAGTTTTTGTACGCTGAATAAATGCTACAGATTCTCTTCGCGCTTCTTCAACGCTTTTCTACTGACAGGTTTCTTATCAATAGCAGTACTGCACCTTGTTGTATGTACCACCAATGGGTCAAAGGTAACGAACCATGCTTTGCCAAGGCCGATGGCAATTTCAGGCCGTTATCAATGTTTCGGGTTCAATCATAAAGCGCATGGAGGCCGGTTTCGTATACATGCAACCATCTTCCTCGAGCCTCTGCGAACTTCACCATCGTAATCGTTCCTTCAGCATTAAGGGAATTTTCCAGGGGAAGATTGTGCTTAGATGAATCTATTCCTCGACAGAATTGGTATAAGATGATTACAGACAATTTAGAAACTCATTCGAGTGTTTAATTAATCTTTCTTTCAAACAACTTGTATTAAAAAATCATGGAAAAGAAAACAAACGAACGAACTTTTAACAAAACAAACGAATCTACAATCAAACCATCACACCGCTTGGCGTGTGCAAGGCAGGCGATGCCGTGTTGAGTTTATTCGAGTTAAATAGAAACGAAATGGGGCACCAAAAGCGTCACTTTGTTTTGCACATTTCGGCTGATAAAGGAAGGATTAGTTACACGAGTGACAAAATTGCATTGCAACGGGGACATGGTTCAATCATTGAAGCGCAAGCGGGAGTCATACAAAGACGATCGTATCACCGTCCTCCACGGAGTAAAAGTCCAAACTCTTGGCATGGTGCTCGAGCGGTATACGCACCTTGCGCTTGCGATCGAGCAGGTACAAACCGAGCGCCGGGCCACCGTCGGGAAGGGCAAACAGCTTCACGATCAGATTCTGGAGTGTGTGCAGATTGATGCGCTTCGGTACCTTCTTGTCGCGCCGTTCGCCCGTCTTCTCGTTCAGCAGCTGCAACTGTATCATGTTGCTGGTTTTGCGAGTGTCCGGTAGAAATTGTTCCGGACTGCCTAGACCTAAAGCGTAAAAAAAAGACAAGAAAAAGAGAGAGAGACAGTAAGCGGTGGGTGATCGAAGGTGACAACACTTGACGAGCGACTACTAGCAACGATTGCTTGATTGCCAACTTTCACACTTACGTTCCATCACACGCGGATACATGCGGTGCGTCTTAAAGAATGCCTTCAACCGTTGCGCATCGTTGCGCACCTCGAGCCACTGGTTCGCGTACAGTTTCCACATGTCGCACTCCGAGTCGCGGCGCAGCTTCTCGCTGATCGTGGA
Source organism: Anopheles aquasalis (assembly GCF_943734665.1). Classification (NCBI taxonomy): domain Eukaryota; kingdom Metazoa; phylum Arthropoda; class Insecta; order Diptera; family Culicidae; genus Anopheles; species Anopheles aquasalis. The sequence continues at coordinate 25,707,149 of NC_064878.1, forward strand.
ACGATTGAACACCCGTAGCCCCGCAATAGAACCGACGATGCGTGCCACCGTTTCCTCGTAGCTTACGCTCGGATCCGGATCGACCATTACCTGCTCCAGCCGTGCCAGCTTGTCTAGCTCGTTGAACACGGCACACTGGTCCTGCAGTGGGTTATCGCGCAGATAGATCGTACGCAGGTTCCGAAACACATCCACCTTCTCGTTGTGTGGGCAATCATCGGCAAAGCGAATCTCGCGCAATCCATTACCATTCAGCACCAGCTCCTCGAGTGCCGGCAGATGGCCAAGGTTGTGTAGCGACTGTGCATCACGGATTGCGTTGTTCTGTAGATCAAGATGCTTAATGCGACTGAGCGCTAGAATGTGTGGTCCGTTTAGCTGGTCATCCACGAACTCGATACCGTTCTGTTCGACCGACAGGTACTCGATAGCGGGCCACAGCCGGGCCAACCGAACCACGGCCGACCACGATCCGAGCGCACAGTTTTTGAGAATGATTTTGCGAATGTTTTTAAACTTTTGTGCCAACGGGCCGACCTGTTCCTCGTACGGATCGACGAAGCGATTATTGCTGCAGGAAGAACGCAAAGCATGAGTGGAAAGGACATCTCTCTACCACACCGATCGCACTTACGAAAGATTCAGCTCATGCAGTGAAGGAATCTGCTCGACGATGCTGCCCACTTGGCTCCAGTTCCACAGGAGCGTCGAGGAAACGTCCAGCATCTGCAGGTTCGCAAAGTGGCTCAGATCTCCGGCCGCGTTCACCGGACAGTAGCGCACCGAGACATCGACCAGCTGCTGCAGATTGCTCTGCTTAACGCCGATCTTCTCCATACCGACAATCTCGAACAGGGATGCATGCAGTTGCTTTTGAACGGCGCGCAACATCTCCGAGTCGACGCGCAGGGTGTTTTCCGTCACGATGTACTTCTCCACGATGGCTTGCTCGAGCGTCTGGAATTTAGTGAGCTTCTCGCCACGGATCATTGAGCCTGCATTTGGCATTCTGCAAAAGCAAAGCGCGTAGAAACGAACGATACAGGTCAAAAGTAAGTTGATATGGCCACGACGACAATAACATCACGCTTGATCACACTTAATCCCTTTCCCCCCCCCCCCCCCCTTCCGCTTGTCGGTGGTCATGGTTTCGAAGTCGATGAGTCACCGCAGCTCACACAACACCCCCTCCTCTGCGCTCTTGTACCTTGTTTGGAAGTACTGCACCCCGTTGACGCTTCCGGAATGTTTGCCACGATCTGGATCGTCCCATTCGATACCGATCCATTCTCCTTCCGTGTTGGGTACCTGCGGAACATTCAGAAAACATTGAACAACCTCGATTCGGACCAGGCCTTTCTCTCGGCCCGAGCTCTCCCACCCTACCTCGCCCACGTAGCGCACGGTTCCGAAATGTTGGCCCACTTTAACGCGAACACCACGCTCAAGATGATTTTGCAGGATCATGGTGGCACCTTTCTGGGGTTTTGCGGTATCCGTGCTTGGACGTTGGGGCCCTCGGAACTGCACCAAATTGCACAGCGATTGTTTCACCAGCACAGAACAGCAGCAGATGGCCAGGATGGGGGAGGAATTGGAAAAAAAAGTCGGATTGCCAAACAAACGACAGAGAACAACAAATCAAAACTTCAAGGGTTAACCCGGGGTGCCAAACTGTGTTCAGGGAATCTTGAACAATCTGCAAACTCGTCATCAGGAAAAGCATTCCCAAGATTAAAAACTTTTTTCCTAGCTCCTTAATATTCAAGAGCCAATTCGCAGTAGTTGATAAAGTATTTTTTGGTAATAATTCCAGGTATTTTGATTTACTAAACCACAAATGGTCAAATTATGATCCAAGCATTCGCCATCCCATTGTGCAACAGCAGCGTAAACATCGATCTGTGAAAAGCACCTTTTTTGTCGAATCGAAAATAGAAAAGTTTGTGATTGATCGCGTGTAATTTTGCTGCCGTTTCCCTAACAACGTGAATCAATAGCGGTTAAACATTGAAACCAAAGGCCATGGCTAGTGGGTTCGTTACGGAAACTGAGCTGGCCGAAGCGCGCCGCCTGCGGCAGGAGGAATGGGAAAAAGTGCGAACTGCCGACCAACCGGAAGGTAAGCGAATCTGCCTGCCGTAAGATTGTTTGATGTTCGATACCGGACGGTTTCATTGTTTCTGTGTGATCCCCACAGAGGCCCCCGAGGAGCCCTACGATGGAAGATCGCTGTACGATCGACTGCAAGAGCAAAAGCAGAAGAAAGATCTGGAGTTCGAGGAAGCCCACAAATTGAGTAGGTGAACGTGGTAAACGGTGGTGTTGGCGAAAGCACACAAGTAATGATTCGCTGCTCGGTTTGTAGAAAATATGATCAAAGGTCTGGACGATGATGAGGTGGAATTTTTGGATCTGGTTGATAAGAATCGCATGAACGCGGAACGACAGGCCCAGCTGGAGGAGCGGAAAGAGCTAAACGAATTCCGTGCCAAAGTGGCCACCCTGCAGGAAAAGCGGTTAGATGAGGTATCCCGATGGGCGAGATAGAGCATGGGCAAAGCACTTGCTGACTCTATCCTTATCCTTTTCTCCTCCTTTCTAGCAAATTCAGCAGCAGGTCTCAAAACCGAAACCAACCAAATTGCCCGTCACCAGTTCACGGACGAGTCAGAAACAAATCCTGGCCGGTGCCGTTGTTCGCAAACGTAAACTAGAACCCGAGACCGCTCCAACTGCAGGCCCCAAAGAAGCCTCCGGACCGTCAGCGGCGCCAGAACCGTCAAATGGAGAGGAAGGCACCGAGGAAAGGGTAGCAGATGATAAGAAATCGAACGAAAGCGCAAACAATACGGTCAGCAAAACGGTAGTACCCGGTACGGCTCTGAGAGTCATTGGCGTACTGCCGGGAATCGGCTCGTACGGTGGATTTGGAGGAGATGGTTCCGATTCAGACAACAGCTCCGATTCGTCGGATTTAGATACTAGTCAACCCGGTGTGGACTGGATCGGCCGCAAGATACGTAAAACATGCGATGAAAACTGACTTTGACCCTTGCCCTCTAGGTGTTGCCTCTACAAATATTCACATTTTTGTCGTTTTATGTAAAGTTCCATGAATGATTCGTTCCTGGTGGTACAGGATTTTTCCTTGTTTGTTCAACTATAAACCTTCCCCGACAAGACGGGCAGTAGTAGAATGTTCACAAATGATTCAGAAACGAAGGAGAGGAAGGTAACGGCTTCAAAAACTAGCAACCTCAGAGTAAGTGTTGTTGAATTTGGGTGCTTGCTCATACATTACTAGGGCGATATAGTGAATTAAACCTTCTCGACAGCACAGTACATCCTTGTTCGTTGGGTCTTTGGTTACACGCATTTAATAGAAATATCCGAAATGCGTTTCATCTGGTTAACTGCTATGAGAAGTCTGTTAGTAATTAATGAAGGTCCATTCCCGTAGGTCAATAACGGCCGCCTGGAGGGAATTACAAACTTTTTGCAATTTCTTTAGATCTCATTGTACCGTCAAAGTGCTCTAAATAAAACCTATCGCCCAGGTGTATGGTTTTGCCTTAAGTAATAAGTTAATTTATTTTTATTTAAAGCATTGAAACGCTTATCCATAAAGTGAAACACCTGTTTGATAAACAATCGTTTTTTTCTTAATTCACAGGAGCGAACTACAAATCCGGCAGGATTCGTTTGTGCGGATGATGTGAACCAAAGTGTGTATAGGAACCACGTGAAGTTGCTGGAAACGCTCGTTTGTTGAAAACAAAGAGTATGAATCATTTAAACGAGCATCAGTGATACTATACCTGATAAAACCATTGATAATTTCCAGATTCCTTTCGTATCACCAAACGCTTTCTGTCGATTTGGTAAACATGTATTTGACAGCCACTGGTGTATAGCCAAAATCCAATATGGCGGCGAGCAAAGTGCTATGGCCTCACCTGGTTCCTATACGCACTTTGCCAGAAGCTTGCTGATCGGGAAGGGTTTTTCCATCTCTGCAAGATTCCGAGAACGACGCGTTTTTTATTGTGCTGCTCGCGATATTTGTTTTAGCCTCTAGAATCGTCCCTATTGTGCTGCACCCGACATGATGGTTGTTGTGGCAGTGCCATTGTGGAGTAATAGTACCTAATCGATAGGAGCTGCGTGTTTGGCGCACGGTAGTGCGTGCCCAACAACCCATCTTCGTCGACGTCGTACTACTCCCCCTCTCCATAAAAAAGTGAGTGAAGAAGCAGACGAAAAAGCAGCTCCAAAACGACGGTACACGACGTGACGTGGTCTGCTCCGAAATTCACGAAATCCTCCGCGCTGTTAATCCCGAAATCGAACAAGCAAATTCTCGGCCCTCTGCGCAGATATCCAGAGAATCCGGGGCGTGGGTGGGGATGTGCAATCCTTCTTCCTCCAGCTCCAAAACGTCGAGATAACTTTCTCAAGAGAGGTCAAAACGATTCGGTCGCGTTGTGCTGTGTGCGTTGGGGAGGGCTTGCGGTCGTCGTGAAACAGCCTCTGCTGAGATGAGTGATGATTAGTGTGTGAACACCGAGATCAAACACGCCTCAATCGGTCAGTGGAAGCCAATAGAAGTGAAGAGAAAAGAAAATCAAGTGCACAAAAAAAATAGAAAAGATCCAAGTAAACATCGATAGTTTCTTTGTTTACTCCAAACCAGTAAAGTGGTGGTGAAACGCCTTGCGGGTACTGGCTGCATCGCAATGCACAATCCCCCGGAGTCCAGTGCGTTATAATAAGTGGAACAGTTTTTTTTTCATTCACTCTTATTCCATTTCTTACGCAAATCCTGCTAAATACTTTCATATATTATCATTCCATGGACGATTTGTGGTACTCTTTATCTGGGTGGTGCTGTGCGAAGAAAATTCCTTTTGCCCTGATGCCTCCACTACGTAATCGGGTAGATTATTATTGGAATCTGTTGGAGCCCGAGTACGCCCCAAAAAGAGGGAAAGATGTGATGTCAGCCATCGAGCATGAAAGAGGCCAACACGCGAATCCGAGCTCCTGCACGAAGAACTCTCTACGATGGACTTTTTCCCCCCTCCAATGAATGTGTCACCCTGTTGGCGGGGCTCGTATGCGGGTGCGAAAAGATTTCCGCTGCTCGCCTGGACTCCCGTCGCATCCATCGGACTCTGAAATGTCTTCATGCGATACAGGCAAAATTGTGGACTATCTGTCCCGGAATTGTGCTGGGTGACTAGCAATGAAAATCTTTCCCTTGAGTTGCATCGGCGGTTCTGGGATGTTTAGAGAGGTTTTATACGGTTCCATGTTCCACCTAGAACGAACGACGGAACACACCGGCACGCACACCACCAAGCGAGCGAACCGGATCCGAAAGAGATGCAATTAAAACAGAGTAGGAGGGAAGCTACAGAGCGCTTAAGTCAATAATTCTAGGTTGGTTTTTGCTTCATTCTAGTGTATTACTAGCTTTGGAATCTCTATTTTCAGGTTACCTAAATACGAGAAATAAAACAAAGCAACCTAGAATGTTGAGCACGCGTGTGTGAGTGTGTTGGCCCCTTTCGAGGGGCTTGTTGGTTCGTCCAGCAAGGGCCACGCCACTGCTGACCAGGACCCCCAGCTTCCCCGTACACGGTTACTGTCCGTTCTCATTTCAGCACCTAAGAAAGCCCTCGCACCATACAGCATAAACGGTGCAAAAAGCGCTGGTATGCCTTTAAAGGGCCTTTGGAACCAATAACAACAAAAAAAGAACGATTTCTATCAAGCGCTTGCTGATCGCAAGTTCGAAGATCACGGCTGAGACAACAAGAGAAGAGACAAACAGACCGTTTACACGCACACATACAACAAAAATTATGTATAGCGATGGTCCATGTTGCTGCGACGACGGTGGAGGCGGCGGCGACGGCTCGATCATGCTACCAACACAAGCATTTTATATGTGTGGACTCCAAATAATGCTTGAGAAGCCAAGTTCCAAGCGCCTCCTTCGAGAACCGCGATCGCTAACGCAATTCCGCCCAGCGGAACCCACTTTGTTGTGGGAAACGTGAGGGAAAACCCCATTGATCTTCCTTAGTAGTCGATGAAGCGATCGAGATCGAATCGAAAGGATGATCGCATCGAAAACTTCATCTCGTTGTCGTGACGATTGCGTTGTGTTTTTTGCATTGCTATCAACCTGCTAAAGAACCGTTTTTTTTAGCTATTACTAGAGAAGATCGTGTTTTAGATCATGAGTTCGATTGCAGTACCAGCATACACGGAGCGCACCCCCTGACGCTGGACGGGCGTACTAGTAAATAGAACACATTTTCACACAATTAGCACAGGGTGCGTATAATTGCCAATTGTGTATCGTCGCTCGGTATGCCTGCCAGCGCGCGTGTGTCTATGTGCCACCCTTTCGGTGGCCAAAGGGTGAGAAAAGGGAGAAAAATTAAATTCCTCCAGCATCCCTGCGGGGATGAGACGCTGCTCGGTATGTCGGGATGATGTTGTGTTGTGTCTTGATTGTCTCTTGTCCGGATCGCGAGCATAAAAAACCCCCACGCACACACACGCGATCAAGTCGCTGAGCGCTGTGTGTGCGTGCATGCGTGCTACCGAGTCGCAAAGATCGAGCATTGTGTTGTGTGTTTGTGTACGTGCGTACGTGTGTATGCAAATTAGCACAAGAAACTCTTGCTCGAAACCGGAAGAAGGAAGCATCCTCCGGTGGCGGTGAAAGGGGTCTGAGGGTTGGACCTGGAAATTGTCATTCTGCGCGCCCTAACTTCAATCTAGTTCGTCATCTGCGAAAGGGGTGGTTGGGTCGTCGCCTACCATTCCCATTAGATGTCTGCAGTGCCTTCTAGATCGCGCTTGTTGTACTTTTGCGTGAAAAGATGGAATTCTCTATCAAGCAGTTGGATTCTTGGAATCATATCAACTCCTAGTAGGCTGCGCGTGTCACTAGGAAGCGATGAGATGCGCTGCAAAAAGTGGAACCGTCTGGAGCCTCTCTTTTTGCAAAAAAATGATGCTTCGTTCCGATCACTTCACACATTTGGCAGTTTTGCAACCGTTCTTCGTCGGAGCTGAGACTGATTCATTCGTATGACTCAATTCTGTTTCTTCCTCCTTCTCCTCCGACGCTGTGGATTTCATAAAGCTACTCACCCCCACCACCACCCACCATCTGGCAGGGTGTCGTCTGGTGACGACAAACCGAAGGAACGGAGAAAAATCAAGAAAGTACCGCGACTCGTTCTCATGCTGCTATGCGGATTGATAAGCGATTATCAGCAGTAGTAGCAGCAGCAGCAGCAGTACGATGCCCGCTCTAACAGCAAAACGGTAGCAAACGCAACTAACCAAATAAACACTCGACGATCGGCGGCCACAGCCCTTGTGATTATGCTGTGCTGTACGCGATGATGTTATGTGTCAGTTTCCGTACAATGCTGATGATGATGGTACGTGGCCCGTGATGGTGCTGGTTGTAGCCTTGGAAATTATGGGGTTAAAAACATTAAATTAGATTAGATGAGAAAGGCAGGGCAGAAGAGTGGTGGAGGAGGCGCGACTCCATTTTCCACCCTCTCAGGTATTAGTAGTAGGTACCCACCACCCCCCCGGGGGCCATCTCTTGTCTTTTTCGGTCGGTGCGTAGAGCACTGGGGTGGCGTGGGGTCGTCGCCCATTTGGGGAAATTATTGCCCACCGCCACCGCCATGCCTTCTCTGTTTGTCTAATCTTCATTCACGATGGGCATGGATGGAAGAGGGGGTGGGCATGATGGCGGTGGGTCGATTTCGCTCCGATGCCGACATGGCCACTTTTTGCTTCGCAGACATGATGATGATGATGCCGACGCCACCGCTACTACCGCTACTACTGATGATTGGCCGCCACCGAGGCGATGTCGACTTCAAGAAGGTGAAAGTATGCAAGCATTAAGATAAAAGGCTGTGGTTTGGTTGGGTTGGGGTAGTGGCGTAGTGGGCAGCAGGAGGGGGTGTGAATGAGGCTAGCAAATAAAGTCATCGATCGATGCGAAGTAGCAACCGCCGTCGTCGTCGTCATCGGCGTTGTCGTCATCATCATCATCATCATCATCGTACAACACACCACGCACGCATGCCACAAACTCTCCGGCAAATTCCATTTCCACCACACATTGCCTTATTGTTTTGTACCCTTTACCACAAACGAACCGAACGAAGACGCGCACACAGTGAGAGAGAAAACTTGATGTTGGAAAATCCCATGTGGGTTGTTTGTGGCGATCGGAATGGAAAGTGATACCACCACCATCCCCCCGTTACCACCGGTCTCAGCACTGTCCACTCCCATCTGGCGTTCCATCTTTCCTGAAGAAAATGAATTGATGAGAAGAGTCCACCGTCCAGCACCACGTAGCACACCAGGAAAGAAAAAGAAAGAAGAAAACGAACGAAGTAGTATATGTGTATCTGTGACGGTTTGTTTGTGTGCTAAATATAATGTGGAAATTTTGATAATTAAGATGGAAAATGTACAAGAGTGGCGCGAAAAATGTGCGGCTTCAGCGCGAAAGTGAAAATGCAACAAAATTTCCTTCCTCTTCTCCTACTTCCTCTCGCATCATCTGCGTGGCAATTTGCACTGTTGTGTGCTTTATTCCATCATCAAATTGGTAAAGATCGAAGGTGACATGGAATTGCAATCGGGTGACAGTTGAGCCAGCGAACGCTCTGAAGATGACGATTGTTTGCGACCCTTTTCTCACGGGCATTCCGGAAGTCTTCGTGTCCACTTGGTGTCCTTTTGCTGCCCTTTTTTTTACTACTTTTATTCACGTTCTTCATGTTCTCGTTTCGTTGACTGCCAGGAGTGTTTGTACCCGTTAGCAAAAGGATGAGTGAGTGTGGAGTGTGTGATCGGCGAAGAGAATTTCTACGACCAACAGCCAACGAGGAGCAGCATAAGTAGTGTAGTGTAGTGTGCAGTAAAGTGTCGAAAAAAGGTGTCGTTGTCACAGTGGTCGGTGCATTGATGAGAAGCGACCGTGTCCCGCCAACAAAAGTGCTCTTTTAGTGTGTTGTGCGTCCGTGTTGTGCCGAAATATCGCTCCAAACATCGTTACAGTACGGTACTACTAGTGACTAAGCAGCTTCCCATCATCATCATCATCATCATAACCGACGTAAAGCGTTGGAAAAGTTCAACGGGAAGCCAGCCTTTGCGGCGGGCTCCCCAAATAAATGAGCGGCTAGGGAGCGGACGGACGCACGGTGGAGGATCGTCGTCCGCCGTCGCTTAAACGCTCCGCGGTGCAGGCCGGACCGGCTAAGGCACCGGGAGTCCGGGAGTCCGGGAGTCTACTACTACGCCAGAGTGTGCGCGAGCGCCTACTACATGGATAACAATCACTCCAACGTCGGACCGCCGGAAAGGTAATGGTTTTTTTTTTTTGGTTATTGTTGTGTATCCTTTCTTCCTTTCTGTGGACATCCTTCTTGCGTTGTTTCCTTTCTATCTGCCTCTGTTTCTGTGCGCCTGCACCAGGAGCTGTAGTGCGTTGCTGGTATCTGTCGAGTAGAATGTAAAATGGTAAAAGCCTACTGCTTACCTTTACTTCATGTCGCATGTTATGCATTATTTTGAAGAGTATTAAGCTAAAGTAACTTGATCAGAAGACAGTATGATACGTTTTTGGCTCGCAAAAGTGATTTAAGATGTCCAATTATCGTTTAATCATGCAAAGAAGCATGTTCCCGGAGACTAGCGATCATGAAAAGGTACATTATTGGAAGAAACTATAAGCTTTTTGTTCAGTTGCTTCACAAGATAATAGTTATAATATCAACATGCAATCTTAAGTGTTATACGGATGCTATCTTATTGATCTAAAATTAATCAAGCGAAAAAGCCATCAATCGGTGAAGCCAGTCATTGATTTTAACGATGAGCACTGATACGGTGTAGGTACAACCACTTTGTTGTCAGATAGGAGGGTGAAAATGTGACTAGGACGAGTACCACGCTACTAACGACGAAGGGCGATAGTTGTGTATTTAGTCACAGCACTGAGTGACTGACTTACGTTGGCAAGTAATAAACCAGTGGCTTATTCAGGACATCAAATGTAGTTCCACTGCGCGCGAGTTATATTATCGGCATGATGATGATACGCAACGAGATAAGGATGATATCTGCGAGAACTTCCAAGTGATGAGGTTTACATTAAAAACAGAAAGTTAAATAAACACCTCATATCCTCATTGAATGAAGTGCGAGAGGGTCAATTCGCAGAAAAAAAAGCCGTGATAACGTAAGTACCACAGCGCATTTCGTCCTCCCTTGTGCCCCAATGTTGCGATTCCATCCGCGATAATGCTGCAGATGATAAAGAGCGTATAAAACGTTACATCTGGAGTGCTTAGTGCTGATTCGGTGAGTTGCTACATCACGCGGTATGTAGTAACACAAATTGTGCGTGATGGGGACGCTCTCTATTCACTTGGTCACGATTACAGCGCCGCCTCTCGCGACCCGCGTTTACAAATATTGATCATGTTCTTTAACTCCCATTTCGGTTTCGAAGCCCTTAGGCAAACATGGACTCTCAAACATCCGCTAATTGTGTAGCGTAGGTAGCGCGAATCGTTAACACCTTTTCGATGTCCATTCATATCTGGCGGTCAATCGTGAAATTTCACAAATGATAACGGGTAATAAGCTCGGCTGTTTGGATTTTTGGCAAATAGAAATCTTTGGCTAATGTGTGCGGATTATTGATCATAATATGTGGGAGGAAGCTCCATTAACATCAATTTATCTTTTTGCTATTATAAAGTCTCGTCTCTGACTGATAAGAAGTTCACGGTTATTAGAGCTACTTACGAGAGACATTAGTAAGTTCTCAAACATTTCTATCATAAAAAGAGGTGTCGTAAACGCAAAAGCATTGGTTTTTACAACATTTTTGGAAAATACACGACAAGGAAAATTATAGATTTTTTATTAAAATATATCTATCGAAGGTCCTACAATTACCTCAACAAATACCTTGATAGTTTATATCAAAACGAACCTCCAGAAATTACCACATCGACTTGAATACCATTTTGCTTTCCACCTTGTGGAACCATTTAGGTAAAAACTGCAAAGATACCCACACAAGACGTGTTCATCGTCAGTGAATTGCTTTTATTTCTTTGTCATTCTGCACAACCAATACCCCTTCCAGTTTCTAATCACCAGCATGTCGTCATCGCTTCCAGATGATTCGCCATTGAATATTTGGTGACCACGGCGATAAGATTGCACTTCTCCAGAGGGAGCTTCTGTGCCATTTGACGAATAACGACTGGCGGTCTGTGCGATTAGACGGCTGCAGATTAGGGCCAACACTAAAACACCTTGCCACTTTGTGGAGCCGCCCGAGTGGATTTATAAATAAAGATGACCACAACCGTTCACGATGGAGTGCCTTTTGTTAATCCCCGAAGGCTGCTGGTTACCGGAAGCATATGTACCTCCACAATTTGCATATTCGGTGGCAATTGTTGTGTTTTTTTTTTGGGCCCGGGTCAAGTATTTTCTTCTGAGTCAAATACTCAAGAACTCTGCTCGTAAAGGTACTTCATTCTTGCTTCCACAAGTATGTCCCCCATTTGTGGGTATTGAAGGCAACGAAATACTACCATGATCAAAAATAAACCGGAATTTTGAATTTATTCCGCGCGGGCTTATCAATTTTGAATTCTGTTTTTTTTATTATGTTGACGGCTCTATTAGTGATGTACATGCCAAGTTTCAGCTTGCCAGCTCTTCATTTACGTTTACAGGAGATATTTGTTTGCATTAAGATTTTACGTCATGGCGATTTTTAAAATTGATTCAAAACATGAACAACGTTAAAAATTAAATTGAGTGTTCCGACACATTACAAATGATACAAAAGTGTTATGGTGACAATACTCTATCGAAAACAAAGGTGTACCAGTGATATGAACGCTTTAAAAGTGGTCGTGAGGCTGTTAAGGACGATTGTAGTCCTGGAAGGGCATTGACATCCAAAACTGACGAAAACGTCGATAAAATCCGAAAATTGTTGATCGAAAAGGGCAAATTGACGATAAGGGAGATAGCTGAGACCACCAACATATCATTTGAATCAATCCGCAAAAACAAATCTGCCTTGGTGGGGTCACAACTCGTGGATTCTCCATGACGATAATGCGCCATCTCATAATGCGTTGATTTTTCGAGAGTTTCTCGTCAAAAACAACACCAATACCATTCAACAACCGGTCAATTAAGGTGGTCTCGTATCATGTGGCTTCTGGCTATTCAATTGACTCAAAAAACCACTACCAGGAACTTGTTTTGAGAGTGTGGAGACGATAAAGCATAAATCGCCGGAGCCACTAATGGTTATACTAAAAACCGAGTTCCAGAAAAGTTTTGAGGAGTGGATCAAACGCTGGCACTAGTGCATTGCATCCGACGGGGACTACTTTGAAGGGGACAATTTGAATTTTGAAGAAAAAACAAGTACTTTTCTTTTTATGACCAAATTCCGGTTTATTTTTGATCATGGTAGTATAGTTCTTCGGGATAAATGAGTTTACTCAATGCCTCCATCTGCATTCTTCCACGCGAAACACATAAAAAAAAACGCTTGTAGTCGGTGCGAAATTGTGAAATCCATATTTTAATGTCGAAATGCATCCTGCTGGGGAGGTTGCACGTGCCTTTCATCACTTTTGGGAGCGAAATCACGAGACGCAGCAGGGTCAATCCGTTCCGTCGGTTGTCAGTTTCGGTGTACCACGACTGATCACCTCGCGGGCACTCATGAGTCACCCCATCAGTCGAGGCGAGGAGCTCGGTTGACCGGTTGACCGGTTGTGTTTGCTTTCCAACCAACTAAACAACCGCACGAAGCAGCAGGGGGCAGCAGGTTGGTGGTGGCTACCTTGGGTCACTCGTTGTCATCGTATTTCGTGGCCACACCACCTCCCTCCCCCCGATTAACCGAGTACACACTCCTTCGCATCATCCGCACCACAACCACCAGCCAGCAACGGTGGTCATCGTGATCTCATCGCTATCGGCCCCAACACCCCTCCCCGCAGCGAGCATATGATGGTCACGCTGGTCACAATCGTCGACGGTGGTGAAGGAAGGAGACGGAAGGTGACGGCGGCCCCATTTGGTCCGGCAATCTCTCTGTCGGCGAGCTGACAGAACAATTTCCACAATCCGTGACACAATGGGCGAGGCTAGGTGTGAGCACACGGCTGCGCACGGTAGCGATCACGTTGCCACAGGGTAGGTGAACGCATCGTGAATACGCGACCGAGATGAAGGGGGCCCGGAGGATCGAGAGCAGCGAGGCTCCATTGGGCGAAGTGTCAAAGAGAACCGCACGTGCGCGCCCGCTCATATGTGTTAATCGATTGTCGCTCAGTTGTTGTTGGAGGGCCGGTGGTAGCCGGCTGAACATTGAAAATTAATTAGCAATAGCGAGAGGTCCATTGCATGACGCCGCAGTCCGGTAACCAGCCAGTCAGCCGGCTAGTTAGCTGGCGGCGGCAAATGGCTTTTGTGAACCGATGAGCCCCGGCAGGGAACTGTCAGCTTCCGCGGCGTTGTTGATTTGCATTCTCGCACTTAAGACCTTTATCGCGACAGTGTGTGCCGGTGGAAGGATCCAGTTGCACCTGTGTGTGACCTTGTCTAGGGTAGATTAATGGTGGAGTTGCAGTAATACCTGCGGCTGCTCCACCGATGATACAATCTGTAAGAGTAAAACAAGAGTTTAAAATATGGGTAGCAATCCAATCAGTTGATGCTGAATTTTGCTCTTACGCGTTATCGTTTGCGTCGAAAAAGGTATTTGCGATGAAGCCAAGGGGTTAAACATCAATTCTTGCAATCCCTGATCAGAAACACTTCATAAGCTGATCATGTTTCCAAAAGTGCAGGGTGTGCCATAAGGTGGTCTCCTAATTTAAAGTTGAATAACTCTGCCATTTTTCAGCCAATTTTGGAAAATGAGCCAGTTTTATTTAGGTTATTCTATGCCATTTATTGTGCCATACTCAAAATATGATATCGATCAAATTACCGCCTTCAGTCGGCATACAAAAAGCTGCCCTTTTTCGGACATTTTGGATTGTATTTGACAACATTTAGGGAATTTTTTTGGCAATTTCAGCTCCAATATTTGCTCTAAGTTGTTTCATAGCCTGCGGTTTGTTGGCTTAGCCCTTATCTTTTAAATAGAACCACAGAAAAAAAGGCAGCGCCGTCATATGCGGCGAACGGAGCCCCAATCACCATCCATTTCTCAACCGCAGCTTTCACTATTGACCGATTATGTTCAATGTAAAGTGTGACAATTTCAGTTCAACTCTTTTAACGTAAAGTGATCCATTACTAAAATGGCATAGACT
>NC_064878.1:25726595-25734095 GCF_943734665.1 Anopheles aquasalis
GGGGGGACTTCGGTATTTCATTTTTATTTGTGACACATGTTTTTAACATTTTTCCCTGAAAGCTGATCCTTTCAAGAATATTGTGTAAAAGTTTTGGATCAATCGAAGAAAAACTGACAAAGATACAGATTTTTGAAAATCCGCGTTTCATACAAGGCTCCATGCAGCCCGCTACTTTGAAGAGCGTTTCCCAAAACCAACGCTTTCAAAGTCGGTGCCCATCGTTCCGTAAAAACTACTGGGCCGATCGTTTTGAAATTTTTTACACATAATCTGTACACTTTTTGCCAGGTAGTTTCGTCGAGATATCATTGAAATTGTTTATACTTTTTTTTAAACAATTCTGTAAAGCTCGTTTTTTTGGCAGAATCGCAAAAAGCATCACTTTTTCAACTTCAAAAATCTGCCAAAAATCGAAAAATAGGATATTAACAAAAACTCTCCGGGGTTACCTAGATAAACTTATAACCTTTGTAACGAATATCGATTTGTATGTTTCAGATGACCCGTCATGTCGCTTCGATGGACACCGTAAAAAGTATCTTTTCGTCGACACGCCTACCAAAATTTGATGGCTTGGAATAGTTTGTGCATGAATGTTGCTCAAAACTATATCAAATATTCTACAAAAGTTGTAGAATAATATGCCATTTATTTGCATAAATAAAGTTGAATGGTTACGTCCCAAAAATTCGTCAAAAAAGGGCCTTTTTTGGTCCGAAAATACCGAAGTCCCCCTTAATGCTGCTTTTACATGGACAAAATGTTCCTTTTTCCATGAAATATCAGTAGAAGATAATCATTCTACATGATCATCATTTCACTTTAAAGAACAAAGTCTTCTAGCGTATTGGAATGTTTGTGACTGAGACCATAACAGAAGTCAATCTTGTGGCCAAACAAACACGCTAGTGGTTAGTAAGAAACTCCAACGGATGGTGATTTCATCCCTTGGAACCATGAGCACACTACCACTACCGATTGACCCACAATGATACACACCCCCCGGGGGAGGAGAGGTTACCCGCAGATGAAGGGTTCGCTGAAGAACCGACCGGCAACAGCCAAAACACAGCCAGCAGCTGATGCGCATGGCACATCCTTCATCTTTTTTGGCACCAACCTTCGACCAACCGGCCAGCTAGCCGGCAAAAACGGCCATTGATTCACGGCATGCCGATGTGACGATTGGAATTGCTTGCACGTTGTGTGTGCTGGTGAGCTGGTGAGTGGTATTAGTGTCATCGCGCCACGTCGTCGACATCTCATTGCCGGTGAACCGCGCACAGCATCATCTGGCCTGACCGAGCATACACCCCATCTGGTCTCCTTGGAATCTCACGCGAGGAAAATACTCCACCGGGCCAATACTCCACCGATATCCGCTCCCGGACGCTGGACTCTCGGATGCCGGCATGCTTTCTCTCCGCTTGGCTGAAGAGTGGCGAGAGTGTTGCTCCCGACTGAGAGTAGATGCTGCATCGCCATCAATCAAACCAGTTCAGTTGCCATAAAATCTATCCTTTTTTTTATAGGAAAATAAGGACGAAATTGGGGACCCGGTTGCCATGTCCAGGTACCGGGTCTTCGCTGCTCGTTTGTTGTGATTAAAATCGGATTTCCTTCCATTATATCATCACGTTTGCTGCGTGTCGCCCCTTTCTGCGGATTGGTGATTAACTCCATACTTCTTTCCTCTCTGGTGTAGCTTAAACGGAACACTCCCTTCTCTGACGCCGGTTTGTTATTTATCAGACCCCAGAACCATTATGTTTGCGCTCAACTGGAGAAAGAAGGATGAGAGGAAGGAGCAAGAGGAGCAAGAGGAGCAAGAGGAGGAACCCTTTTGGGAGTTGTTAACAGCAGACAAACTACTAAGGGGAACCGCCTGTCTCTGGCGCCATAAAAAGTCGCAAGCATATAAAGTTCACAACTCGTTATCGAAACGACAATACAAAATAATAAGTAAAAGCAAGGCGGGCGACGAGAAGAGTGCTGGATTGATGTCACGACTCCACCCTAGGCCGCCATCCCCTTTTTTTGAATCACTCCCATCGGACCAAAAGGATCAGACCAAAAAGGACAACACGTCCTTTGATAATGCCAGGACCGGCAATGCATCCAGCCACATCCATGGCTATCGTGCAGCGGCAGCAGCAACCCCCTTATCAATTATGCAGCAGCGAAGGAGGGTCCGCCTCACCGAGTACAATGATCAGAAGGGGACTGGAAGGACTCCGCCTGGTCGTCCATTTGTTGGCCGTTAATTGGCCCCTTTTTTGTGGGGAGTATGAGTTGCCGTGCCGCTGCAGTGATTGCGCAACGGTTTGATGTTGCAGTTGTATCGTGGAATTGATCATCCGACTGCCGCTGGTCGAGCTCTTTATCGCTTTCTGTCATATGGATTTGAAGAGTTCGTTAAGATTCATATTAACCTATATCGGGGGAGAGAATTCTGTCCCTCATTTACCCTGTCAACAGCCAGCAGCTTCTATTGATGCCCCCATTCTGGCCATCAAATCACACCAGACCAGACCGCAAGGTGGGCACGCACTCTGTAGCGAAGATTCGCTTGCAATTCACGACGCGCTGCTTTGTCACGCGGTCCGTTACCGTTTTTTTACGGCGATATTATGAGCATAAAAAAACAGCGTCTCGCTGCTGTGTGCTGTACACGTCGATGTGGAGAAACGAGAAGATGAGGCGACATGTTCCAGTTCGTTGAACGCGCCTTAGCCCATTTATCAGCGAAGCAACAGCAGCAACGCACGATCCATTCGGACGGAGTGTAACGGTGGTGCTTTGTGGTGTGGCCGTGGTGCGGTCTTCGCTTACGTAAAATCCCCGCGGTGGCGTAAAGAAGCGTCTCTCGATTGCACTTAATAAAAATCATAATTGTCGTGCAGGTTGAGCACTAGCTGGCTGGCTGGTGGTGATGTGCTGGCAGATGAGCGAGCTAGAGCAGTTAAGCAATGGCGCGCAACAGTAGGCTATGGTCCGCTTCAATAAGGTCCAAAGGAGTAGATTAGGTTGATGAGGCGATTGTTACTCAAACAGTTCCACGGTAGTTGCTGCTGCGCATCATCATTCAAAGCGTATGATCTTTTTGATACCAAGAGCTTAAAACTGAAACGTAAATGTTGCTTTCTCAACTTCATCTACAAACCACCGCCACATTAAGCTATGCTGCTAATCAATACCGGCTGCGGCATCGTTGTTGGTGAGTGAAGAACGAATGAAGAACGAAAGCAGAGCATTCAGGAGCTCACTGTTGGGTCTGTGATAGTGGAGAGAAAGCAGAAGAACGTGATGGTGATGGCGATCAGAAAGGCCGCGCACTAGCGCGCCACATATGGATTGGATTTTCCGTTTTTTCCTCTCGATCCCCCCTCGATTTCCTCATCTCACATGTTCCTAATCCCGCACCCTGAATTTCGTTTGCAGTTCCGGAACACAGTGATCCAAACCTTCCAGAAGGGCATCGCGTCCAGGAGTTGTAACAGAGAGTTACAAAGCTGTCTCACGGAATGTATGTTTCAGTTCTTCCTTAAACGAACTATCTTCCAGAGTTGAGTTGAGCTCAAGACACCCCTTGGGACGCCATCTTGAGGGGTTTTCGATGTTGGCCATTCAGTTCTTCTCACCGGCAACTGGCCATTGATGGCAGTGAATTAACCCGATAAACGAAATCGGATTCCGATGGACCACTCACTCTCTCGCTCTCTCTCTCTAATTACAACCATCCATGCCGTGGACGTTCGCTTTGAATCAGTCCGCTTGTTCGCACAGCAGAGTTTGTGTTCTGTGGCTGGAAGAACGCCAGCAGCACCAACCAGGCGCGGACAAACCCGTGCCAACGGAAAGCTAACACGCGAAGGAACTAAATCGCGTAAATTGCTACTGACAGATTTTATGGTTCCGCTTTCCACCTCCGTTGGCGGCCATTCGGTGTGTCGTGTGTCGTTTAGCGCTAACGCATCCCCCGTGTTGACAAATGAAGCAAAAGAGAGCGGGTTTTGCGCCGATTTTATTGCCGAAAGTGATGAAATCGGCTCCCGTCAGGCGGCACTCGTGCATTTGTTATGTTGAGGAACCGAAAATGAGCGACAACATAATCATGCTTGTAATGCCCCCCTCAAACACAAGCGTCCCGGTAAAGCACAAAAACATCTTCACCATTAACGTTCAGTTTCATTTTAGGCGAACGGATTAAACGAATGAAATGCGCCTTTTTGGGGCCTTTTTGGGCAGCTCGTCATCATCGGTGCGGCGATTGAAGACAAGCGAACAACACTCCCTCTGCCATGTTTATAATCGCCACTGTACAACGTCCACGGTGGTGATTCGCGCACATGCTACCATGTGGCCACCACCACGGCGTAGGAGGTCACCAGTAACCACCGAGGTAGATGTGCCAGGCGAAACGGTTCGGGGCGGACGAGGCAAAGGCAAATGTCTTGTTCTATCGATCACACAAACATCCGTCGAGCGCGCGCGCACACCGACGACCGACCGACCGACCGACCGTCCGACGGTCTCTCTATCTCGAGGAAAATGTCGGGAAATGGGGTCCAGCAGCAGAAATGAAGTTTTTCAGCACTGGGCCGGGCCGTGCACACGATAGTGGTAATGGCAGCCAAAGCAAACGACTTCCTTTCCGTTTCGGTGTGTTTTTTTTTTGGGTTGGGCTACTATTTTTAGATGTTTTTAATATCCAATCGATCCGATGGTTCGTCCACGCTTGTAGCACTGATCGATGAATCTTTTTTTTCCCCCTGAATCTGGAACCGTGGAAGAGAGGGAGTCTGGATAATGTTTTTCTGAAGATTAAAGTCCGGGGAGTCGGCGTCGTAGTGTGTAATCGACATCCGGAGCAGCAGCTGATCCTCGGTATCGGCATGTTCAACCCGGTCGTTGCCATACCTTGAGCAGCGTGCAACCAGCATCGGCCCCCTGACTCGCTCGCGGTCCATTCGAGATGCAGAAATTTGCATAAAATGTGTTCCCATCCCACGGCACCATGCGTTTGTTTCGTGTGTCAGGAGGGCGTGCTTGTATTGCCGCGTATTGTGGTGGCCTCATCTGGTCATCGGGTTGGCACCCCAATGCCAATGCCAAGGAATCGTCCCGCGAAAGGGAAACCCTCCCGGTGGGCCCCCTAGATGATGCGTGTGGTGGCGGCCAAGTGCAAGGGCAAGGCGTGTGCCATATCTGCATATCTGGCTGGCGTTCAAACATCTGCGATGCAGACTCACTGTATGTTGCATCCCTCAGATTCGCAAGATTGCGGCGACTCGGTTGTTTTTGTTGTCTTCGGTGGACATGCCACACGCGTCTATCGCTGTCCGCAATCCAGCATCCAGTGAAAGTACTGCACGGAACGCAAAAGAATCGCATTGTTGGTGCCGGCGTTCTCTGGAAATCGGGGACCTCACCTTCACGGTGAATTGTCAGCTAGTGGCCATTCAGAAGCTACTTTCGCAACTTTGCCACCTTTTCATCCCTGGGCATGGGAAATAGGGGCTTTCCAGCGTTAGCAGCGTTGCGACGAAAGGAATCTGTTGGGGGGGGGGGGGGGGGGTGTTAAAATGTGACTAATTAATGAGGGAGTCTTTCTTTTTGAACTGAAGAAACTGTGCTACTTACACTGGCAATGAATAGAGGTATTTTATCGTATTTTGTTTTTGTTGTAAAGTTAGCATCTTGATGTAGTTAGTAACTGTAGTTCAATTATACTTTCTGGTGAATGCCCCGGTATTCATGGTATCGAACCATAGGTTTAGGCATTTAGATGATCATTGTTAAAAAAGTAGTATTAGCTAATATGTGTAAAGCTAAAAGTAGCCTTTTGACATGACCGTGAAGTAAGTCGATTGTAAATTGTAAATGTAAAGGATGACCATCGCTATAAACTCGATGTCTTTTTAATCCACCACACGTTGTGGTATCGTCCGATAGCAAAACTATAACAAGATATTATTCCTGGGATTGTAAAGCTTTTACAAGCATAACGCGAGACCAATTTAAATCAATTGTTGTGTGTCTGTGTCACTTTTATCTCCGAAATGAGTTCTGCATACTGATACAAACTTGTGCTGGCAAATCAGATCAGTACCAACGAAATCAGTCAGATTCTTTGACAGAAATGATGAAAAAAAACCCTCTTTAGGGTATCAAATTAGATGCACATGCATTGAACATTTAACAAAACATCTTTTTGGACAATCTGACCGTGTTCTGCAATCTCTTAACAACATTCGTTTTGTATATTATTCTATCAACTTTGCATATTTCAATAGTTTTCTTTTTAGTACTTGCAACATCTGTTCAGTTCGGTGACTAATAATAAGAGTGATAATAATCAGAAGACAAACTGTTCAATCAATACTTTGAGTGAGGTCTCTCCTAGTGGCCATACAGCGCTTAATAACTTGAATTAGCTTCTGTCGAAGGTTCAATGATCATGAATTCCACTGTGAGGTATTAAGAGAAACATAGTTTCCGTACCCTGAAAAGTAAGAGAACTAAAGAAGCGAATCTTAATTTGTGTAATAAATATTCCTGATCAGTTATAAACGTATAGGAAGCACATGGTAGACTTCAACCACGATAGTAAGCTTTTACCAGCCCACTATAGGCAGCGTCTCACGGCACATAGATAACGCAATGAAGGTTGCTTTCTGCTCACAAACTTACCCCCAACTGTTTACCCTCTGTTGGCACAGTTTAACCCTGTCACCCTCCCTGTCCTATGTCCGCACTATCCTAGTGTTTGTTTGTTTTTAAGTCCAGAGCTGTTGCTTATCCGTTTTACCGTTCTTTTTTTCTAATCCAATTTCTTCATCCAACCCCTCCCAACCTATCGATCCATACACACATACACCCATTGTTTATGCTTGCGTGGCTCTGCGGACATCCTGGCACTGGCGCATCGAACAATCGCAGGTCTTCTGTACCGAGTCAGACGACGGCAGTGGCGCCACCATCGGCGAACCAGAATGGCAACGCAGCAACAGTTACATCCCGTCCGCAGCACCAGACGCCTTCGTCTCAGCAGCAACAACAGCAGCGGCCACAAACGTTGACGCCAACGCGCGAAGCCGCATCGAATGGTTCGATGGCGATGCAAACGCTCGTCCTGACCGTCAACAAGGATGCGACCGGCTACGGGATGAAGGTGTCCGGCGACAAGCCCGTGTTTGTCGAGAGCGTCAAACCGGGCGGTGCGGCTCGCCGCGCCGGTCTCATGCCGGACGACATGATCCTGAAGGTAGTACCCTCTGTCCTCCTTCTGCTCCTTCCGGGTGGCTGGCTAATGGTGGTGGTGGTGATGGTGGCGTGCCTGCCGCGTGCATTACTCTCTATCCACCCCACCCCATCGATGATGATGTTCACGACACGACACAAGTGACAGAGCGATCCAGTTTCAGTTCCAATTATTGTTTTAATCAATTAAGTCAAGGTGTGCTCCTCGTTTGCCGTTCCGTTCGTTAATTTCTA
>NC_064878.1:25746595-25759095 GCF_943734665.1 Anopheles aquasalis
GATTCTTTTGTCTAAACCGTGAAATAGATGCAATTAACTAAACCACGGTACAACCTCCCTTATTATCGATTGATGTCTAGAGAGTAATTATGATCGAGATAATCTCTCTTGTATACCGGTTAAGTGCATCATGATGACATCCTTTGCATTTAAACCATTTACAGTTCAATCAGAGGGGCCAGACCATCCGTTCAAACACTTATGCCCAAGTTCAAGCTAAGTAAACTTATCTACAGCTACAGCCCTCGTAACGTAAAGGGAAGAGGTTTCGGATCATTGATCGGATCCCCACTTGCTGCTGCTGAGTGAAGCGGTGAGAAGCGAAGCGCGCATTGGTCATACATGTTATCAGCAGGTTCGCAGTGCAATTGCCCCTCGCAAACAAACAAACTCTCACCCCCACGGGCCACCTCCTCGCGTTCGTTAATTGCGCAAAACACTTTGTGCCATGACTGGCGCTCTTTCTCTCCCGTCCACTTTTTCCACTCTCTTGTTTGCAATGATCTCATGCTAGGGCGCTCGACTCAGCAGAGTAGAGTTGCCCATGCTGAAGCTCTCTCGTGTACTTATCTTTCACTGTTGGAACTCGCGCGCTCTACTCAACGCGACGCGTCACACCGATGACAGCTACAACCCATGGGGCCGGTTACGGTGTAATTGAAGGCAGAACAAACAAAAAAAACGACAACAGCAACGGCCAGAAGGCAATTTCAAACCAGTCTCTCGAGAGAGAGAGAGAAGAAGAGGGCCATCCTCCCTTAGGTAGTAGATGCCCACACTTCACTCCGTGAACAATGTTTCTCGCGACGTGTCGTGACATCGCGTTGACCATCTAGACTTAGCTCCCACTAGTACCGTAAGGTGGATGCTGTAAAGATCGTCATCAAGCGATCGGCGTGTGTCACTTGATGGACCGAGTGTCCGGTGTTAGTGCCCGTTAGTGTGATCGATCTATTAGAGAATGAGTCAACATACGGTTATTAGAAAAGTGTTACCTTAAATCTTATTCATAACCGTCATGTCGTGCAGCTGCACACAACGATCGTCACAAGCACCAGCGTAGATGTGAATTCGCTACGACCTCGACCTTCGCCGATGTCCATCGTCGCCGCATCTGTCGCCCAAAGCACAGCACCAGCAGCAACAATCTAAAAGCAAGCAATGGCATAGAGTGAACTTTATAAATTACGCATTAATTACGTGGGATCCATTTGCTTTGGGCGCCTGGCGGTGGGTGGTAGTGCGACAACTTGTGCGGCAGGCAAGAAAGATGGAAGGTTAATAGGAAATCGGTTGGCCGTGTTCGCGCGGGGTTTGCTCGTGTTTTCGCCTTGTCAGTGACGCGCAGGATCAGCTGCATGTCTCTCTCTCTCTCGGTATGTCGGTGTCCCGGCGTGTGTGTGCGCTTCACCAGATGGTTGGCCCATTTTGCGGCAATTAAGATAAACTGGCGCGTGTGCCGTTTTGTGGTCGAGGAGATACCAATAGTGAATATAAGACGGTTTTATCGTGATCGCGATCGGTACGATGCACGGGTGATCGGCTTGATCCTCTGCTTAGCGATCGCTGCGCAACATTGTGCTGGAAACAAGACTATTCCCCCTTCCCCTTTTTGGCAGGTTATTCGAATATTACGGGGTTTTTGGCAGTGGCACAAGAAGCCAGCATGAAAAAGAAGTATCCTCTGGTTGTGTTTCTGTCAGTTATTGGCCTTGTTGAGGTGATCGTGATCATACTTTAGCCTCCTGAGAGTCTACGTTCGTGCTGAAATCACCGAAACGATCGTTCAGTATTCCCCACTGCCGCTCGTACAGGAATTCAAAACATCAAACCGTCGTTCGGTCCCGTCTTCTCAACACCCTCACCCAACCAACTGCTGCGCGCCTGCTGCATGAATAATTCATTGAAAAATCCAACCAAAAACCAGATATATTCGCCATAGCCGGGCGGGATGGCGTCGGTGATCGTTGGTCAAAAGGAACGTTGGAACCCCTTTTCCACTTCATTTATTTTGCATCCGATCACTACACACATTCTTTTTGGCCTGGCCTGTGGCTCTGGCTGGCTAGTGACGCTTGCTGCTGCTGCCTCTTCGGTTTGTGTGTTTCGGAAAATGTGCGCGAACGTGTTTCCGAGTTGGCCTCTTTGGCAGTGCGCGCGACGAGAAGGAGAGTGGATGGTTGGTTTGACGGTTTATTTTTAAAATTCTGTTCTTTCATTTACATTCGCGGAAAGGAACACACACAACCATCTCACCCCCCAGCCTCAGAACTACAGCCGACGCTGGCGCGCACATACTATCAAACACATCCAACGTACGATCGCAGGTCTCCACCGCCACCCCAAACAGCAGGCAGTCAGTCACTCAGCCAGTCGGTCCGTCCGTCGGTTCGGCTAGTGGATTGCTCCGTGGCGTGGATTTATTGTTCCGTTTCGCTTCTTTCCGCAGAGTGCGATCAGCTTATTCGTTGGAAAAACTTGTGTGTGGAAAATCAATCTCTCCGAGGCGCGATCTGTGAAGAATACTCCCCATGGATGGATAACCTAGGAGTTACTAGTGGCGTAGTGTAGAATATGATACAGTACAGTGTGCATTACAGTGAAGAGAGAACGTTTAATGTGGATTCACATACGGTGCGAAACACACCGACGGAGGTTTATCTTCGTAATTGAGCAAGTCCCCGGGACAAGGCCATCGAGGCTAACAAGGGCGGAGGGCGTACTAGTTGGCAAACCGTTTTTTTTTAAACAACGCGTTCACGGCAGTGTGTGTAGTGTGCTGCGTTAATGTGTGCTCCGCCTCCCTTGCGCCCCCCAGTGATCGTCTCTGTCATAGCGTGCCTGTTTGTCTGTGTTCGGTTGGATGATCTCTCATGCCACGTCCGCCCGAGCAGAGTGATCTGATCCACGCGCAAGACCCCAGAAGAAGTTTATCTAAACACAACGCCGCACCGTCGCGCCCGGATCCAGCATGTGGTTCCGCACGGGAAGCTTTCCCGATGATCGCTTCAGCGTGTCCACGCTGAAGAAGCGGATGCGGCGCAAACATAAGAGCGATGACAGCCAAACAGCCAAGCAGAAGGATGAATCGGCCTCAACGTCGGCTGATGCTGGTGGCAAATCGACGGCAAACGATGGCGCTAATGGTAGTGCCGCAGGATCAAGCAGTGACGGAAACGGAAAGGAGGGCAAAGGATCCTCCTTCAAGGAACCGACGGCGGAAACGTCCACTTCACCCCCGGTTACGCATGGGCTCATGATCATACGGGCGCCACCACGTTCCTACAAGAAGAGCTCGTCCAAGAGCCGGCTCGATGGGGCGAAGAAAGCGGTCACCATGCCGATCACCGATACGAAGACGACGACCGGTTCGGCCACTATCAAGTGTTCGCGCTCGAACACAAATCTCAACATAAACACGCTGATCAAGAACAAACTGAACCACCACAAACACTCGACACCCGCGAAGCTGTTGGCAAAGATCGCCGGTGATCATCATCATCAGCAGCAGCAGCAGCAGCAGCAGCAGGATGGTAATGGCGTCGGTGTTGCATTGGAACAGCAGCAGCAGCAGCAGCAGCAGCAGGCTGGTCCGTACCCTCTAGCGAGCAGCAAATCTGTAAGAAATCCATCCATCCGTGACGTGAGTCGTCGGCGTCCCCAGGGTATAGTGGTGGCCATAGCAAGTGCAGCAAATGGCGGGCGCGCGTCCTGTTGCGGCGGTGGACAACCTGTCGTGTCGTGTCGTTAATCCGTCCAACAGCCCTTTATGACAGTTGGCGATTCGCGATTCGCGACTTGATGTTTGAAAAATGTCCACGAGTTAGTGCTCCAATCGAATGGGATTCGAAAGATTAGTTGTGGCAATTGGATTAATGTCTTGAAATCGAATGCAATGGTTTTTTTTAATCGCTTTTCCGCCATAGTCATCACAAACATGAGGAGGGATGAAAATTGTCAGATGAGAATTGCGTTACACCGTGCAAGGTCGTCCACAACCTAGAGTGTTGATGGCGCCAAAAAGGTTGTTACGCGACCGTCCAAGACCAATACCGTTGCTTCCCAGGACGTGCTCTCGATGCTCCTTCTGTGGCCAGCTCACTTTCTCTGGGCGCAGGCTGCCGCCGCTCACACTAGCACTGTCCCAGATGTATACCAGATGGGTAACTGTCACATTTGTTTGTTTCGTCTCTTTTTTCCGTCTTCCTCAATTGTGTCCCTTCCCTGCGATTCAACAATGTGGAAAATGTTGCCTATCCGTCTCTGTACGTGTGCTTGCATTCGGTGACAACCGGCAACGCATCCTACTGCTTCCTCTACACCATCTACCAACTGGCATCTGGCACTAATTTCAATCCGGTAAAAACTTGTCGCGATCGCCGCGCGACGGCCACATGCTGATGATGCCGTTGCCGCCAACACACCACACCACTCGCGTGGTCGTGCCGTGTGCGTGGTGGTATGCCGAAAACGCTGGTGGCACATAAACAAACAACATCCCCACCCGCCCCCGGTGGTTTTTGGGATATAGATAAACAATTCCCGGTCGCATCTTCTCTACCTGAGCAGCAGTAACCTATCGCCTGGTCATCACAAAAAGTACAAGCTGCAGAAATCGAAATCTCGCAAGAACCTGCAACAGCAACAGCAGCAGCAGCAGAAACGTTCGGGCAACTCGCCGTTGCCGTCATCAACAACCGTGGAAACCTTCACCAAAACAGGCGAGGACGAAGTCACCGATGGCGCTGTTGCGGATGGAGGTACTAGAGATGATGGAGGCGGTAGTAGCAAGGAGGAAGCAGGTGATGGAATAGGTGATTTGGATAATACCAACGGAAATGGTAAATATTTCGTGTGTCTGTGTATTTGGACGGAGAAACACTTCTTAGTTTCATTATCATACATCGTATTCGTTGGCTCGATCGGGCTAAAGAGAGAACTTCAGCATAAAATAACCTTCACCTTCTGTGACCATAAGCATACATAACGTCATAACGGCTTGGAGGATTCTTGCGGTCGACTTGTTAACCCGCTTTCCTCCTGTGATCAGCAGCAGCAGCAGAACTAGCAGCAGAACCAACCAGCACCAACCACCAGGCTGGATTCGAATCGAACCCGTCAAACGAAACCAGCAATTTGCATAAGTTGTCCGTGACACTGTGCGGCGACACATTTTTCGTTTGCCCGTTGTTGACCTACCGGGCGTGCTGGCGCGCGCGCGCACTGTCTGACGACATAAGACGCCGACGGACGCCGACGGACGCCCGGTGACATCACCGCGTGGAGCTTCGACGCAGACCGGTCCGGTGGTGTGGAAGAATTTGTTTTCTATCGGGGAGAAGAAAAAAAAACCGCGTAAAGAAATCCTCCTCGCGCGACCGAGCGAAGGCCCCCCCCCATTAGTGGCCAACTTAAACATAGATTATTGTCTCATCACTCTCAACATCACCTCTCGGGGTACTTCAGGTGGATTTTTCGATGTGTCACTGACGCTGGAATAACGTTCTCGGTAATCGACAACCATGTTTACTACACAACAGCACAACATCAACGTTCGGACATTTTCTGATGATTGACCTTTACCTAGTGCTTCATTATTTCGATGCTTTGTGGATCACAAATTAATACCAGTTTCCCTTTCGTGGTTGCTTTCAGAGCGAGGAGCAAACATATCATTGGCCCGCCAACCGTCCGATCGTCGACAGGATGCGAGTGGTCACCTCGGTAACACGAGCGGTGCATCCGACCATCTCAACACCAGCGAATCGTACGGCTACAAGCAGACAAGCGCCGATGATGATCAGTTCCGTGAGAAGTAAGTCCCAGTGCGAGCACTGCCTGCGTGCTGTCTATCGGGGAGCGTGTGGAGAGTAAACGTGTGCCCCCTCTACCTTTCCATTTTCAGCGTCAAATCCAAATCGGCACCCGTTTCGGTCAACCGCTCCGAGTCGTACAAGGAGCGCTCGCAGAAGAAAACTCGCACCACGCGGAGGAAAACATCGGATCCGAGTCTGACGAAAACAGCGTAAGTGTTCCTTCGTTCTTTTTTTTTTGTTTCTTTTCTGCAGCGGGCGTCATAGGGGAGGACAGGTTGTAAAGATCTACTCTAGCATGGCCCTTTTGGTTCGTCTTGCTCTGTCACTGGTAGACTCTCTTTCTGCGCCCCATGAAACGTATGTGGTGTGTCCAACACCGCGTGTGGCCACCAGACGCCGGCGCGTGAAATGTTTTGACGCATGTAAAGCATGCACTCTGCACAAGGTGCTGCTGTCGAGCGATGGCTGGAATGTTAAGCTCGTGGTAGCGAATGTAGATGCAAGAAAACTAACGAACACACAAACGCGTCATCCTGTGACCCAATCCTCTCCTTCTAGTCGTGGGTAGCAGTGTTCGTTAGCCTAGTAAAAAATCGAGAAATTTATCTGACCAACAGAGAGGGAGAGAGAGAGAGATAGCTATTATCGGCTATCACGGCAATCGACGTCATTCTCTAGTAGGTCCTTGGCGTTTGGTTAGTGTTTGTGGATGTTGGTTCCTAGTGCGAAAGAGAAATGCTCGCGACCGCGCTCAAGAGAAAGAAAGAGCGCGCGCGATTGACTTCACAATTGACAACGATCGATTAATGAACACCGCCGCAAATGGTGGGGGAGGGAACGGTGTAATGCTTGGATCGGGCGGGGTGGTAAGGGCGAACAGTTCCTTCGTTTCGCTGAAGGGCAAAAGCACCGGAACACGGAACCGCCCGACCGTAAAGCAATCGGGAAAGATAAACAGCTGACGTAAGCCGAAAATAGACCCCGGCCCGGTTGGTTTCTTCGCTCAGTCCCCTCCCCCCTGTCCCACGCTCTATGCGTGTGCGAACGAACCAACGGTGCTGTGACGTTGGTTTGACCTGCTTCCCCGTTTGCTCTGAGGATACTGGGCCGGTTTTTCACGGCGCGGTCACACACGCGCGTCCACAGAAACTCCACTTTGCCGTCGTTGTCATCGTCGTTGTCCGTCGTGCTACGCAAACACATTTACGGCGCGTAAAACGATCGCATCCGCCGTTGCGATTCCACTACTGGGGCACCAGTAAGGAAGCGGAAACGACAGCACGGTCACTTCGCTCTACCACTTTTCCTGAAGCTCACGAACGTCCTCTTTCTCCCTCTGTTTTATCATCTTGCTCATCCCGACCAGAGGATGGGTTGTTAAAAATTATCAACTGCAGCCCCATCATCGGGTGACTACTATCAAGCTGCTCTAGTTTTTTTTCCCCCCGTTGTCATCG
Source organism: Anopheles aquasalis (assembly GCF_943734665.1). Lineage (NCBI taxonomy): Eukaryota > Metazoa > Arthropoda > Insecta > Diptera > Culicidae > Anopheles > Anopheles aquasalis. Next base: position 25,753,869 of record NC_064878.1, read on the forward strand.
TGGCATCAGCGTTCTAACTTAATTATCAGGCAGCTGATCCATCCGTTCGGTGGGTGGTGCTGGGTTGGTGACGGTAATTGGTTAGGCTTTCACCCTTCGTTACTCGTCCTTGATAATTAGCTCCTCCACGCTCGCCATACGATGCCATGGTAGGACGGATAACAGCTTTGAATAATAGGATTCTTATCAGTTGATTGGAAAATTGCATCCACGTCGTTCACAAGGATCAATGTCCCAGGCCCAGAGAGCCTCAGTTGCAGCAAGCAATGTGTGCTGAAATGTAACATTGTTATTTTCAATGAATTTATTTTATTTTTCATTTTATGGCTTTTTTTATTTAACTTATTATTCTATTCTGTTTTATCAATTAGCCTAATTCCAATAGCACGAATAACTAATTTATCTATTTACTCATCTAGACTTCAGACATTGCGATGCGATCTGTTCGATTCCGGATGCTTTTTGCTAAAAAGGAAAACAGCGATCCATCATTATCCCATCTCGCCCCCGCCCCCTTCCCTCGACTGCTGTGCACCTTACTCTCTTTCTCTCAAGTGGCCAAATCCGTTTAAATCGAGTGCCATATTTTGCCTCCTACTAATGGACGCGCTGCACCAAGAGCTTGCGCTGCGTTACAATATTCTTCCGCATATCTCTCTCTCTGCCTCAGCACATGGACAACAGCTGGCATAAAGAGGGAAAAGGGCACACATTTCCACATTAGAGAATTGCACTTGCGCCTCGTTGATCGCGCGGATGCATTTCCACCGTCGTGACCTCCAAGGTGTGCAACCCATCGCAGCAGCAGTTTGCACCGTCTGATGATCAACCCACCCATCTGTAGGTGCGGCCTCATAGGATGGGCAGTCGGCAATAATCGGCTGGGCAATATGGTGCCGATGAGTGAACCGCTTCTTTTTCCTTTTTTGTATATTCTTCTCCTTCCCACCTTCACCACAGACGCTGGACCATCGTGCACCTTTGCACGTTGGCTAGATGTGTGGTAGTTGTGTACCGTGGCTGACTGGCCCGGCATGGTGTTGCCTGGTAGTAGACGGTATTAGTTTCCATTTCTTTCTGCCAGTATCATCCGGAACGCGCTCCAGTGGCAATCACTTGGTGAGGAACGTTCGGTTGTTCCTCTTTCGTCCCTCTAATTCACTGTTCCTGCTTGTGTTTGATGCTTTGAGCAGTCGCTACTAGTAGTAGTAGTGGTGGTCGTGGTGCTGCTGCTGCTATCCACTGGTAGTAGTAATCCGCTAAAGGTTGTATCTCTTCGCGACGACCCGGTGTTCGGGCTCTCCGGTTCCGGTTCGGTCGGTGGTTCGGTGTGATTCGTTTTTTGTTTTTGTGGCCTTTCCGCCCCGGGGTGGCCGCTCGTTTGCGGTAGTTCCCGTTCTGGCGTGCAGCGGGCCAGTGATATCTCCACACAACACACGGCGCCGGGATGCGTCGGCGGTCCGTCCGTTTGGCGCGCGTCAAATCTGCCTCCTTCTCCACCGGTGGTCCAAGCTCTCCGTGCCGGTGAGTGTCCCTGTCCCAACCCTGGCCGTCGTCCTGCCACGAGCCTCGTAATCTATCTGTGTGTGTTCGGGATAGTGGCCATCATACGTCGTGTGTTGTCAAAATCACGCGCGCGCTTTCCGCTAGTACACATTTTGGGTACATTGATTGGTGCGCCATTGTTGTTGCTGGCCTACGTCCTGTGTTGTTTTGGTTTCTCATGCAGATCAACGAGCTACGCAGCGTGGTTTAGTGCCACCTTAACCAGTGTGTGTCCTAGCCAGTGTTTGATCAAGTGTGCTCTAAAGCACCACTGTTTGGCTTGGTGCATTCATCGATCGATCCTCCGGTGCTTTACATCGATAGCCAACGAATGGTTCAATTTGCTTAATCTGCTGCCCCTGCTGTTACTTCTTTTAAGCGTTCGCGGGGCAGTGAATTATGTCCCAATCGTCGACGTGTGTGCACCATAAAACAGTGGCGCCGCAGCTGGTACACCAGCTAGACCACGCTGCAGCGATTGGATGGTGGAGTAGAATAATTTCCTCAGCTCGTAAAGATACAGTTCAGTCTCTCTGTCTCAGGACGAAGATAGGACGCATGGTGGAGATTCGTGTACTCGACGAAGGATGGAAAAGAAAATCGGCGGGGAGCAAAACATTTTTGCTACTTGCGCGTGCGATGTACGATCTTCGAAACACCATCCCGCCATCCCTCCCTCGTTTCTACTACTTCTACTCCCTCGATGCTGTGTTTTGTAACCTTGAGGAAATTTAACACCACCTTTACAAAAACACAGACACACCTACGCTACTAGCCTCGGTTGAACCGGTTTCCGTGAGTCAAGCATCTTTACGGGATGCATCCCCCTCCACCATCCTTCTGCGCAAGGTGTGGCAGCGCTGGCGGCGGGAAGTCATGGAACGCCAAGTCCGTGTGGTCAAGTTTTCATTGGTTGCGGTAACGTAAACACACACATTGGCCAGGCACTGGCAAGCGGGTGCGAAGAAGAAGCGCAACAAACTTCAAACATCAAACCATCAAAACCAACCGAACGTGGTCGAAATGCCACGCGGAGGCCAAACCGCGTGTACCCTATGGCTGGATACAAGAACTAGTTCAATCATCTCCGCAGCGTCATGTCTGCCGAGGACACGCATCGTCCGTATGTTGGATCCGCATGTGTATTAGGGGCAGAATTTCATTGTTGAATCCAATGTGAACTCATAATGATCTGCAAAAACAGGCGAAAGGCTTGTGGTGTTGAAGATTGTAAAGTAAAACAGTTTATAACTCAATTTATCCGTACAGAATGAAAAGCGCCCGCACGTGTACTATTCATCTTCGAGGCGCTTCGAGTGTACGGTGGGCCAACAGGCAGGCGTCAGGCCAATCGATACTAATATTCTATTTGCTCGCTCTGTCAATCCTGTTACAAACATTCGTGCGCGCTGGCAAAAGAAAGGAAGAAAGCGGGAGCAACCTTTTGCTTCTACCTGTTCCCGCAACCAACCTCCAGTCCAGTCCAGCCTCGCTCCAACTCGCGCCGCTTGGGTGGAAAAATGGAAACACTCGTGGCAATGATAAATGAGGCGCAACGCGGTCCCTCGGTTCGCACGGCAAAGGATATGGCGAGACAGGGGGCGCGGGATGCAGAAGAAGAGGACGTAGAAGAAGAATGTGCAGAAATGTCAACATATGATTGGTCGACGGCCGAGATCCTTCCCTCGCACCGCTCTGCACCACTCGTCCTCGTCCTCTCAGAGACCACGAGATGGGCTTGCCACCACCACAACCAGCACGTTAAGGAAATGGAACACCATTCCGCGCCAGTTCCGCGATCCTCCGTTAGCTCTCCGCTGTTCCGCCTGTCCCTGTCCGCTCCAACAGCTCATCCATCGAATGGGGGGGCAGGGGATTGTTCGGTGAACACATTCTCCTGAGTGGGTCGCCGATTCCAGCGCCGGCAGCCTTTTGTTCTACCCGCGAATGAATATCCTTGCGATGCGATAAAAGATAGAAAGTGGGGGAAGGAGTGGTGGGGTGTATACACACATACACACACACACCCCACCAGCCCGTGTATAACACCAACGCAGAGAGCATAAAATGGCGCTTTAATGAAGTTTCCTTTTCCCGTTCGCGCGTCGTTCTACTTTTTGACGACTTCATCGCCTCTCTTCCCTCCCCCCCACCCCTTCTATCTGGGGCGTGTAAGCTTGGGCGAATGGTAGCTTGGGGAAGGGAGAGAGCTTCGGCAATTCAGTGTTATAAAGCTCACCATTCGGATGGGATTCAATTTTGTAACCTCCTTTTACTGTAACAACGCGTGAAGGTGTCTTGTTGGCTTCAAATTAGACTTATCATAGTCTGGAGTTTTTGCTAGTAATTCCTTATTATTTGTATGTGATCTGTTCAAAAGGGTATTGGAACTTTTGAATTTCCGACGCTTTTCATATTAGTTCTTTTGTCAGCTTTTTAATTGCTTCTTACTTCTTTTGTAAAAAAAAAGGATCCAAAAGATGTGTTTTAGTACTTCTTTTGTAAATAAGTAAAAGTAAAATGGAAAAAAGTAATAAACTTTTTTCAATGCTACCTTTAGGATATGACCGAAAACAAACAATCAACAAGTCCATAACAAACGCAAACGGTCGCCTCGTTGAATTGTAATAAAAGAAACTGTCGAGGATTTCAAGCGATACGGTACACGATGGAATGCACGATTTGGAAATGATCTGGGCCTCTCCACGTGATTCGTTACTAAATGGATCCACAATATCCAGTTTAATATTGTTCTAAATTGGTAGCTAACCCGGTACAATGATGTCGTAAGCCCTTTGTTCTGCAGATATGACCCCCTATAACGTTTTTTTTTTATCTAAATAGATTTTTAGGAATAAAAGGATACATTTTTCATAATGCATCCCTAACTGTTAACTCATTATAATGAAATCTAAACCTTTTCCACGTTCCCCATTTTTATTGTACGGAATTAATCACACGAATGAACTGCCTACATTACATTCACAAATAATTTTTTTTTTTGCAAATAGACTACATTTCCCCGCAAGGGGTGTATCGAACGCAAACTGCTGGGAGTTTGAGGTTTGCGTTAATGAACATGTGCTGATCAGAATTCCATCTCTGCTGCACACATCCTGTGTCCTTTTTCATTCCTCGGTACACCCAAGCTACATGCATGAGGTCACCAGAATAGCGTACCTCCACCACCGATTCCTGGTAAGCTACTGCAGCACCCATAATTGAAGCTATGATTACAATGGAAGGTGGCAGTATGATGGGGAACTACAAAACCGCAACAAGAGAAAAACTCAAAAAAAACAGACAAATGTGTATGCTCGACCAGTGTCCAGGCCTTGTCCTGGCTGGCAGGTGTGGTAGATGTGTGCAACAAGAGCGTCGAGCACACCATCGAGTTGAGTTCGATTTATAAGAATGATATCCGATCTCCGAGCTCACTCACTCGTTCTGTCCTCAGTTGGGTCAGTTGTACGGCTTAGAACGGCCGGTCTGGTCTGCCTGTACCTGTTTGTGCCGTCCATGGTATCACCGAGGGAAAAAGAAGGCAGAAGAGGTGGGGGATTCATGTGTTTCAGGTGTTTCCAGTGGCTGTTTAGTTGAAAATACATTTTCCTACCCCGAGCACCACCGCCACCACCGCAGAGCACGTGGAGAAAGTCCGTGATGATGGTGGTGGAGGTAG
>NC_064878.1:25764095-25811595 GCF_943734665.1 Anopheles aquasalis
CGGCAACGGACTGGCTGCGGCCGAGCATGCCGTCACTCGTAAACAACCGACTCACAACTCTCCCCCCCCCCCCCCCCCACCCCCCCTTCTGCTTACTGGCGGGCGTGTTTGGCCGCTGCCGCTCGAGGTGCTAGATGATGCTAAGCAGCCGCCATGGATGCGTGGCCTGGTGCGGCGCTCGGTCACGGTTAAGCCCGCCGTTGTGTCTCCGGAGGTGCAGGCAGGCAGTCCCTTGCACGCGGAGGAAAGGGCACAGAACGGTGCCATGAGCGGCCACACCTATAACGTGGTGCCACAAGCATCGATTATTTGTTGGTGTCTGTCGTTGGCGTGGCGGCCGAGAGTCCTGATTTCCTTTCCGCTCTCTTTCTGCTTTCCCTTGACCTTCGATTTGTGGTACAAAGCGATCAAGCACGACGCCCCACACCGGAGAGAGGAAGCAAGGGAGAGAGGAAGAGATAGAGTGCGCTCGACGTTGTCAACGTAAATGGTGCGTTTAGCAAATCACGAACTTATTAACATTCTTGCCACTGCGGATGGCGAATCGAACGATCGGAGGAAGTCAAAATATGTTTTTTAGGAACCCAGTGCCAGCAGCCAATCAGAAGAGTTCGGACAGCCTGCAACGGAAGTGGCCCCCTCGTATGTGGCAGTACGGGCGGGGGTTGTACGAGTGTTACGAGCGGAAATGGAACGAGGAAACTGAATTATCATAACAAAACAGCTGGTCCCCCGTCCCGGCTCGTTGTGAGCTTGTTCACTCGTTTTGGAACATCTTTTCCGTTGGAAACGAAATTCAATTGACTTTTTGGTGGCGTTGCCGTGCCTTGCCACGTGGGCATTAGGGAGCAGGGTGTGCGTTTCTGGAGCGTCTTAACGAGTTTTTTTTATGAATTTCTTATCACATTACGGGTTGGAGTATATGGAGTACGCGCTTTTGACGATGATGTATTGACATACGAAGATGGTACTCTGCTTCATGTTGAAAGCGTTACCTCTGTTCGTGGTAGAAGCGTTCATGTTAGCGTGATGCGTGGTCCACTTGTTTTTGGGGGGAACAGGTTAAAAATGGTGCTTTTTTGACACGCATTAAAGATTTCTTATTTATTTTTCCGTCTCTTCATGTTTATGTTGACTTTAAAATCAGTTTGCTAAACTACAATTCACTTGTAAATTCATCTGTAAATCATAAATGTTTTGAAACACCGATTGATTCATTAAATGGTATTCATAAATCTTTTGTAAGTCATTTCGAGTCTTTCTGGTTAATCACAGATTTTTGCTTTAACTTTCGGATCAACTGGCTCATTACTAGCTTTCTTATTAGCGCAACCGTGTTCGCCTCTGATTAAAAAAATGTTTCTCGTTTTAAGCTGCTACATATGTAAAGGTTTTGTAGATATTCCTTGAATTCTCTCAAGGTTAGCCCCCTTGTCTAATCCCCCATACATTCTACCGTATTTACTGGATTAGCTCGAAACCCATATGACTGCTCAGCGCTGCTAACCAATCTTACGATTATCCTACCGCGGCGCTGGTGTCCTACACGTGAGCGGAGCGTAAAGTGTGGACTCCGGTATGGCTCCGGGTGAGAGTCGGTGTGCACTCCCTTATTCCCCCGAAAAAACAAAAACAAACAGATAGAGAGAGAGAGAGCGGGAGAGAGATGCGTAAAGATGGAGATAAAATGTGCGCACCAGAGCATTAGAGTGGTTGTTCCCGTTCGCATCCGTTTGCCTGTCCCTCGTCGTCATCGTCATCGTCAACGCCGTCGTGGTCGTGGTCGTCGTCACTCGGCGCCCTTTCTCCATTCGTAACCGGCTCTCGTGCGCGCTCAGACCGGCTCGTCCTCTCCGCTGTTGGGGTCGTTTGAGGATCGGGATCGGCGTTGGCGAACCTTTTTTTCCGCCCCAAACCCCCCAACCAAAGTCTCGTGGCTGCCGGCTGCTGACTGTTGACTACTGGCTGCTGGCTGGTTAGCCACTACCAACCAACCAAATCAGTTGTCAGTTTTCCTCGAGCGCGCGGAAAAACCGGACGCATCTGTTCCTGTGCTCCCTCAACGTGGTCATCCCGAAGTTGGACGAGTGCTGTGCTGTGCTGTGCGGTGTGAAGCCAAACCAAACTCGTAGCGTTATTGGTGGGAATAAGCGTTATTGGTGGCACTCAATTCAATCGAACTCTATAACGCGTTCTCGCTCAGGTGACACGTAAAGAAGCACGTGGTGGTGGGCGCAATGTATCGTTTGTGTCCCTGGGAAGGACACCTCGTGCTGGAGCCTCGTTAGCAGACAGACAGACAGACAGTTTGTGACGGGTTCTAGTTCTCGATCGGAATCTTTCTTCCCCTCTGACGTCAGCGCCTGTTCGTGATTATTATTCCTAAGCACAGAGTAGCGCACCGACTCCACGCGACGATATAGGTTCTGATATGGCACAAAAACGGTCAAACTCACCAAAATGCTGACAGTGGTACAAGAAGTTCCTGGCTGTTTTTCCGTGCTCTGGGCGTACGGAGGAAGAATTATGTGTTCGGATTGTGGCCTGGGACCAACCTTCTTCCGCTTCCGCGTCCCGAACCGTGTGTGCATGATGAGATGTGACCGGGAATCGGTTCTTGTAGAACTGCTAGGATGCTGCGAAACGTGCCGGGGGCGCGGGCGCGGGCGCGAGCACTATGACTGTTTGTTTACACATCTTTCAACATTAGTTCGTCCCGAAAAGAAACGATGGACGACGTGTTTTTGAGATCCGGGTTTTACCAGAAAACCCGGCTATTCCTAGTGGGTGTCTGGTTCTGTGCGTCTTTGCATTTGCTTCCGCCGGTTGCTGCTCATCTTTTTGACCCAGGCCAGTCATGGTCCGGGTGGTGTGGGTGTTGTTGGCGAATGTTTTCACAATTGTTAATGCTGGGCTGCCCCCTGGACCATGCACTGGCACTAGCGGCGCGTTTTGCGAGCAAACCCCTCCAACATGACCCTCGCATCGCATCGCATCGCGGTATTATCACTCGCGTAGAGCACAGGAACACATGTGTTCTACTGCTGCCACCGCAAATTTACTGACTGGCGATGATTGTCCGAACGAGAGAGAGAGAGAGGCCGCAAAATACCGTGGCGAAATACGTTATGACCCTGCAGTATGATTAAATTGTGTTTATTTCCTCATTACAGTGGTCGCAAACGGGAATACTTGCCTCTGTGTGTGCATGTGCGTGCCCAGGGGATGATTACTCTTTTAATCATGTTCCTCTACTCTTATCACCCTTTGCGAAAAATGTTCCCAAAGTGTTCTCTTCCAACACACCACAGGTTATACGCGGAGGAGAAGAGAGGCACGATGAGATGAGCCAAGCCAAGCCAACGAGCTGAACATAAATTGACGTGATGCTCCGGAAATTACGGAATTGTTATATTCCCTTTACGCCACTGCGCGCCTCTAAATGTAGCGTGGCTAAGCATTTGACGACGCATTAGGCTTGGCGCGTGTTTCGCCGTCAGCGATTTAATTTATCTCACACACCGTGCCACCGCTCGATCCGGCTAAGAAGCCCCAGAGTGCACGATGATGATCGTGTAAGCAAGCAATGGCGCTTGCCGTGGAAAGTGTCGCCATCCAGGAGTGAAGAGATAGCCACACATACGCATACAATAGGTGCAGTGCAAATGAAGGCGCATAATTGCGAAGGAAAGTGAAGCGCTTAGTGTCACCTCGTTGGTCGGTGTCTGCCAGTGAACCTCTGCAGTCGCCTAGTGTTGCACTCGCGAGGCACACCATTGAACCGGTTCAGCGCAATTAACATTAGACCGTTTGTGGATGATGATGATGATGATGATGATGACCGATGATGGAAGGGCACACGAAGGAGCCAGGAAGAGTGAGATGATTGAAAGTTGAATGCGCCAAAAGTAAATTGTTACCTCAACCGGCAATCCCCCCACCCTCAAGGGTATCCTTCCCCCCCCTTATACGCGATATCGTGTCGTTCGGCTCGCAAAGGGTAACAAACACAATATAACTAGTAATTGACGTTTAATCTACTTACCTGCTGACCTTCCCCTCTCTACCGAAGATACGTGCGTATGCGACGGAGGCAGCGCAGAGTCGCTGGAATGGTTGCAATGGCCGTGTGGTCACTTGTTACATTCCCCCGGATGATGCTGCTCAGGGAAAGGAAGGAGACGCAAAGGCAAATTTCTATTGCTGCTCGTTACCATAGTGGGTTGGCTAGTTGCTGCGTGTGTGCGACAATGGAACAATTGAGCGATCGTCAAATAGGATTGCATTCGATTGGAAATGCACCGCACAATGCAAATACCATTTCCTTATGTTTTTAATCGCGAGTAAACGTCGACCTTTTGATGGTAGTCTGTGGTTCGCGGTCGCTGTGACTATTACAATTGAACAGCAAACGATCTGACAAAAGGGTTTACGGGGAATGGTTTGAGCTATACCATAAATGATCATCGATCGTACATTGACTGTAACGTGAGTGTTACTGTTTGATCAGGCGGTACGATCACACTGTTAGCTCTAGTTACCGCAATAACCTGGGTCTTTAAACGATAGAGAGAGAGAAAGAGAGAGTGAGATTGCGTGTGGTTCCAGCATCGATCACTGTTCGATCGATAGTGATCGAGAGCAATGAGAAATCATGTTCATCATGTGATGTGAGCCACCACTAGCTGCAATCGAGCACTAGCATTTCTCTCTTCCCCCCCCCCCCCCCCCCCCCCCCCCCCAGGCGTTGAAGCCGCACAACGAACCGCGTGAAAGTGTGACCACGAGACACGGCACGGGACGACGCCACGCGTCATCTGTCGATATCCGTTCGAGTAACCACAGCGCGCGCGCCTGTCACGCGGTGCATGTCAACCCCCCCGCAGTAATTTCTCTTTCCCGGTTGCGGTTTCCGCTTTATTCCGCCATCATCCCCTGCCCACATTATCAACGCCCGAAAATCGCAATCGCGCCCGGCCGTTGTAAGGTAGACATAGGGCGTCCCCTTTGTTGTGGGAACACTGGCGTTGCAGTGATCAGATTTCGTCGGAACGGTGGAACCTTCTTCTCCCTAGTACGCGCCTCCCGTAACCGTGCTAGAGACTTTCGGAAAGCGATCGGATCGCGAAACCGCAACAAAATTGCCACTTTTTTCCAACCGAGCGAACACGACATTTACACGATCTCGCTTTCGTCAGAACGATTGAATTACTGGCGTGTGAAACGGAGGATGAAGATTATTCTGGTGGAGGCCGGTTTACCTGCGCAATCCGATATCTCTGTCGTCGTTTTGTGCTTGACGAAAATTGTTCTCCCGCCGCGTGCCGCCCTAGTTCTCGTGTTGTACATGTCGGAATGTCAAACGTCAGGGGTAACTTACGGGCAAGGGGGTGGTATAGTGTCACCGAGTGTCCGAGTTGTGTCTCATCTCCTCCTTTACGGCCATGTGATCGCCTGTGTTGTGCTGGTTATCGTGGAGTTCTAGCGGAGGCCACGGAACGACGAGCACATTACCTAACGTCGTTGCTTACACAATCGCGTCGTTGCTCCGAAACAGGAAAGCGTAGTCCGGGGGCTTAGTGGCGCACAGACAAGTCTCCAATAATTGGTAGATTATTTATGCCGATTATACTTCTTCCCGTTTGTGCGGTAGCAGCAGCAGTGGCAGCAGCGAGCATGATGGTCACTTGGGCTGCCACGTGTTGCTCATCATCGGCTTGCAACTAGAGCCTAGATGTTGCCCCAAAGCCACAAACATGTGAATTCACGCCGGCCACAACACGGATGTGACACTGCACCTTCTCCTTTCGACCATCCATCCATCGATTGAACATTTAATGGGTGGCCTTGCCGACTGCCTGTTTGGAGCAATCGATAGTTCCTAGAACGTAGGCAGGAGGGAGGGGGTGTTTTAAAATTTGGTTTCCATCATGCACGACCGGTACGCAATGGATAATGTACAAGGTGGCCCCTACGGAAAGTTCCAGCTCAAGGCAACTGTAATAATTTCAAGCAATATATAAGCTGTGTCCTCTTTAATACCGTTCTCTTTTTGTTTTTTTTTTCTTCTACCGTACCGGTATTGTTAAAAAGCAAGCATTTTTGGCACACTCGATTTCCTGATGGTTGCACCTGAAATCTTTAATATGGAGCTCCTTGCAGTGCAGTTTTAAACGCTATACAGGGAGTAAATGGAATAGGATGTATCATTTTATTGTGTCCACCAAGTCGCTTTGTGATTTCTCAGCTCTCGAGCCATGAATTTTCGGTTAAACTGACGACGTGTCTTATCGATGTTGATTAGGTTAAAATAAGTTTCCAAGCTGTTGCATTGAACGGTAACTAATGAAAAAAAAGTGTCCAACAGAGCGCAGCCCCACCGAGTGATGCACATAAGCCAGTGAAGTGAACGAAAGAAGTTTGAAAGCGAACGTCTAGAGCGATGATGAACTTAACAGTGCCGGCCGTGACCGGTCGGTTGCGCCGCAAGAGCATTGCGGCCGAAGTGGTCCACTGTCTACCGGAGCTACGCTTCGACGATGATCCTCACGGTGGTGGTTCCACGGGAGGCGGTTCCAGCAAGCATCACGCCAAACGGCGCGGTAGCCTCGGCGGAGAACCCATCCGCCGCCCATCGCTCGTATCCAGGTGGCCATTGGACTCGACTCTTCCCCCCTTTACCATTATTTGATCGTTGTACGATGTCAATGCTAAATTCGATCTCCGTTTTTTTTTCACCTTTTCTTGATTACAGATGGTTCAAACACATTTCGGAAGCTGCCGATGCCTACAAAGCACGTACCAAAGGAACGCACGAGAGCGGTGAGGATGGTGGTGCCGGTGGCGCCGGTCATCCGCCGAAGGACAGCTTCGAGACCGTGACGGAGACGCAGAAGATCGAGCAAACCTCCACCCCGATCGAGCGGCTAGAGCGCAAGGATACGCAATGCCGTGCGGTCAGCAGTAGTGCTGGCCCACCGCACCATCACACCAGCCCGCATCACCACCACCACCACCATCACCACCATCATGAACCTTCGTCGCCTCCGACTGCTACGGGAGGAGGCGGCCCAGGAGGGCACGGTCACGGTGGTACCGGGCACCACCGAACATCGGCGGACGAGTCCCGGTCCTCGATCGGTGGTAGCGCTAGTGGCGCTTCGGGCACTTCCGGAGCGAACGAAACGGAGGACAATCTCGAGAACGAGGAGAAGGAAAAGTTCAAACGCAATCAGCGGCACGGTTCGCGGGAATGCAATGGTGCCGGAGGACGATCTTCGTCCTCGGACGATGAGGAAGGGGACGAGGATGAGGAGGACGATCGAAGGCACGGCGAAGGCGGTCGTCGCAGCGGCAGGGGTAGCAACAGTACGCGAACGCTCACCCAGCACTGTTCGCTGGTTGCACCGAGCGAAATCCACGTCAGCGTCAGCTCCACGTTGACAGCCGATGCAATCTTAACTCCGGCCGGTAAGTAGCGCCTGCCAAACACCGAGCGATCGGTGTAAAAACAAACTTCTGCTCTTCTGCTGCTGCAGTGAGAGAGCGAGCTGGAACGATCAGCGATCGTTTATTTTCGTAAAGAATGGCAACGAAAATCCACTTTGGGTTTGTGATTTATTGAGTCACCCATTCCGGGGAAATGGAAAATGGCAACACATACGTTCATCGATCTGCCAAATAAGGGCACACACGAGCGCGGGCGCGCGAGACTTCGGCATAAACAACCAAAAAAAAAAGGCCCACGTCTTTTCGCGTAGGAACACGGAAAACCACGTTCACCATATTCATATTTATTGTTCAGTGCGCGCGCGGCGGCCACGCTCCGGAGCATTATCATCGCTGCTTCCATTGCATTCTGCTCAATTGTTGTAAACATTTCGCTGTTTTGAGCTTTTGTGGCGGGGGGGAGGCCGATTCTGTTGTTGCCGCTCGGAGGACGACTGGTGTGATGATGGTTTAACGCGCTCTTTTCCAAAGAAGAAAAATAAACTATTTCAGCCAGAGTGTTGGGTGGTCCGTGGGTAAATCGATTTCGGACAGGAACCATCATCACTATTACCGCTCCGGAGATGCTGTGGGTTCGATTGGTGTTTACTTGAACTTACGTTTGAGTTAATTAGTTATTGGGTCCCCCGCCCCCTTTGCATTGCTTCCATATCTCTTCTGACAGCGTGCAATCGTATCGACGATTTCTATATTCGATGCGTAATTTCTATTCTAAACTTATCGGTTTGGCTTAATGATGACCTAGGGGGGAAGTCGAATGAGAAATCGCGCTAGTTGCTCTTGAAAATCAGAAAGATAACAAAGACTTACGATTAACGATTAATGGCTTTTCTATCTTTCCGCAAACAGAGCAACTGAGGCGATTCGATCAGCTGATCAAGAAGACGCTCGCCAGCAAGCAACGGGTGGTGTGCGACATGTTTAAAGTGCCAGACGAGCATTTCCAGGCGATAGCGGACATCGCTGCCCAGCCCGAAGCACCAAAGGAAACGACCGATATCGCGCTGGCCGCGTTCGCGTACAGTCAGTCACTGCTGGAGATCGTGAACGAGCACACGAAAGTAACGGACGCCCAGCAGATCAGTGCCGTATCGGGGGCCGGTCTCTGCGACGACTGTGTCATCGGTCGCAGCAAGAACATTCCGTCGATTGCCACCGCCAAAGAACCGATCGAATCGACCGTACCTACGATAGGCGGTGGTAGTGGTGGTGTTGGTCAACAACCAGTGCCTTCCGGCGGTTCCGAGGCGCCTACAGCAGCAGTATTACCAGCGGCCACTACCACTGCCGGTAGTGGTTCCGTTCCACCAGCACCAACAGCACCACCACCACCGATCGCAACGGTCGTGCTGGATCAAAACGTGAGCATAACTGAGGATGAGGACGGCTACTGTGAAATCGACGAAGTGAGGTAATGCTTACGGATCAGATTACGTCCAGCACTGTATCCACAAACATCCGAGAGACACACACAGTGATCTAATGGTTATCTGAATCCCTACAGAGCTGCAGCAGTACTGCTGGCGGAGAACGAGAAAGCTAGGAAGCTTACGGAGGCCGCCGCCGCCGCTGCTGCTACCTCTACTAGCCCGACAGCACCAAGTGCAGGCGATACCTTAGACGAGGGGGGAGCGACTAGTGGAGCCGGAGATCGGGCTGTGAAATCTCCCGATTCGCACATAGAAATCAACGATAATTACGACTCAACACTGGTACGTAGTGCGTGCAAGCGTAGTTCATGCGCTTAGCCAACCGGCTGTATCTGTACCGTTCCACTTATCTGTACCGTACGGACATTGCAGAGTCCTTCCATGACGCAAAAATACTCCGGAGCGCTGCTGGGTACGGAACTGTGCGGACAGAACCGGCTGCTACACGCCACATCCCAAGCCCCGACCGTACCGTGCCATCTGATAGTAAACCACATCACTGGAGTGTATGCCCAGATATCGCTGCTTTTGGTAAGTATGCATGCACCGTGCATTTCGATCACATTTGACGCCACAACTAACCGCTTGCGATCGTGCCCTTCCTTCTACAGCCCAAACTCAGCGAGAAGGATTTGGAGCAGGAAAAGCTGCGAAGGGAGAACCAATATCTGCGAGAGCTGTTGAATGCCATGCATCAGGAGCGAGTTTTAGAATCACAGGTAAAAAAAAAGGGTGCTTGGTTTTGGAAGACTCGGGAAAGTGTGATCGCATACTTTATTCGTGAGGTTGTTCATCGTTTTTGGCTAGATATCCAACAGTTGCCGCCGTTCGAATTCTTCCAACATCGGTCGCACGATGCGCTTATAGTTGGCACCGTTGTACTGAACTTCGCGAGCCTTTTGTGATTTAATATCATCGACCAGACTGTCGAAATCGGCCACTAGCTCATCGGTTTTGTCCATTAGCACGATCGGCAGTATCGAGATGATGCAAACGAGTGAGAAGAACTCCAGACGGCGAATTTCACGCTTAACCTGCTCGAATGATGGTATCGAGCGATACTGGAGCTGCTGCAATGTACTGCTGAACGAGCGGTAATAGACGGCAATCAGCTCATCGAGCCGGGCGCGCGTTTCATAGTTGGGACAGTTCGAGAGCGCATAGTTCAGGTCCACACCGGGGCTGGAGTAGAAACTGATTTGCAAGTCTACAAACACCACATCCTGTACCTTCGCCGAGGTACCATCGTACCGGAAGAGCATATTGTTGGACCAGAGATCACCATGGTTGAGCACCCGGTAGCCACCGTCCGCTTCACTGTCCTGCTCCAAGCAGTGGCGCAGCTTGTCCACATAAACCGGTGCCAGTCGCTCCAGTTTAGCGACGATTGTCTGATCAAAATCCTGCCACTGTGTTTTGGCGACCTGTATCAGTGACATCAAGCCATTTTGGAACAGCTTCTCGATGTGGCCGGAAGGGGTCTCATAGCTTGGATTGAAGAGGCTAAAGTGGAACTTTTCCCGCAGCAGCTCCGGTTGCTGATCAGCGAACCGCATCGAGGCAGCATGGAATTGGCCGATTTTGCGCATCACCAGCTCGCAATGCTCATAGTCGAGCCCGGCATGCCGATTGGCCGTCACAAAGCCAAGCGTTTTCAGATCCTCGAACAAGATCATCCGCTCCGGCGTGGTCGTGGCGTAGTAGCATTTGGCGGCAAACATTTCCCCTCCATCCACCATGGCCGACAGCTTCGGTACGATTTGCTGGAACATGGCCACTTCCTTCTCGAACGCACGCATCTCATCGATTACCGGGCCTCGTTCGCCGCTGTTTGGCAGACATTTCACGACGAGCGACACGGTTTGCGGACCATCTGATCCTGGCAGGTCATCCTCGTTGATAAAGTGTACCACGATCCGGAACACGTCACTCATGTAGTTATCGCCGTTCGCCGTGGCACGCGTGATTTGCTTGCTTACTATCTTTGCCCTCGGCACCTGCAGTCCACTGGCGAGCGTTTTCAGTAGCAACTGTTCATCCAAATAATCTGGCGCAACCAGCGCATCCGAGCACGACGTAACGGTACCATTTACCACAGATTCCGCCATATTCCTCGCTTTTTCACGGGCGCGTTGAACGACTTCAACCGAACGGAGTGCATCTACGAACTGACGGTCCGCTGCCAGAGCAGTTGCTAATTTATATACCATACCGATGGCGCAGAATAAGCGGCGCATGGACAGCCCCGGTAGTCGAGTCCGTGCAAACCAAACAGCCTCCGAGACATAAAGCAAGTCATCGCTGTCATCGAGTTTAAAGAATGATAAGCAGCACCTTGTACTCGACTGGCACGCGAACACACCAATTGATATGCAAACGCGTGTGCAAGCTCTTAGGAAGTACTCCGGTAGATTAGATTGTTAACTAGTTTCAATTGGATGGGACGTGTGACTGGAATCAGACGCTCACTGGTGAGCTTAAGCGAATATGAATTCCCTTTGTGTCAAGCGAAAAGTAAAGGTTTGTTTAGCGATTATCCTATCTAACGATCGAGCAAACTAAGGAGTTGATTATCACGATGCTCAATCGTGAACCCATCTGCGTAATAACATTCCGCAATCTTATCTGTTGCAGTCAGCGATATCGTAGACTGGTGTTTAAGCGTTGTTGTGATTGTTTTATTCTTTCGTGGTCCAATATTTATATTGGTTTATTGTCACTCTTTGTGAAGAGTAATGTAGGGAAAATGTATATCATTAATACGTTAGTGTCGCATAAAGTTCTTGTTATTAAATAAGATCTATAGAGATGCTGCGCGGTTATAAAAGGTTGTACCTCCGCAATCGCTTAGGGAAAATATAAAAATAGTCCAACATAACATTCCAACATAATCGCCGTACCGAATTTCTAAGCTTTCCCTTCTTTAATCCTTCAGGAAACCACACAAAATCAACGGCCCGAGCAAGGTGATGCGTCGCAGCATTCAACAATGGCTCCAACAACACCACCGTGCTCCACAACAACAGTACCCCTGGAAGGCGATAGCACGCTTACTCAACCGCAACAGCACCAGCAACAACCAAAAGCAGCAGATGAACCGGAACATCCCTGAACGCGAATGCAGCCAGTTCGGTAACCACTCAACCCTCTGCTCTGCAGCATGGCTCCTGGTGATCGTGCAGAGATCGTGCAGAGATCGTGTCATCGCGAGGCTGTGGGAAAATAAGAAACAACTCTTGCTACTTAGAACAGTAACTTCACAGTTTTGTTTGAAGCATTAACGGCCATGTGGAAAGCCCCGTCTGGTATTCCAGGGCGGATTCCCGGCATTTTCGGGTTCAGCCTGTTAATATCGATTGTGAATCAACATTGAAAATGCCTTACGTAGAGGGAGAAGCGGAAAGAAACGGCTGCGTTGTTAGGGTATGCTATCCGATAGTCCAATATGCCTTGATGTTGGATCAAAGCTGGGTAAACTTTTGCCGCTGTGTATTTAGTACCGTTGGTGTCGTGTAAAAAAAAAAAAGAAATCAGTTCGTTCCTTCTCTCATTCACCTTCCGTAAAATTTCCCTTTCAACATGTTGTAAAGTAGAGCTATGGCGCGATCGACCGACCGACCGACCGAAGCGCGAACTATCCCTTATCGTAATCGAATTGATTCTAGTGCCTCTCGCTCTATCTCTCGGTTTATTTAAGCGCTTTTGTTAAATGCGCCCGCGCGCTTTTCTCATCCAGCCTCAACTGTCGTCACAATGTTTCTGTTTCTTTATCAAGATTTTGATTTATTTTTTATCATTATTGTTAAACTTAATATTATTATGCTTAGTAATCTTATATTATTAGGATGATGAGTACTATTATAACTGCTATACTACTGCTATTGCTACCCGCTATCGTGTATGTGTGAAAACTGCAACAGTTTTTCGCAGCGAACCGTAACCGTAACTGCGCAAACGGTGGTAAGTCGACTAAAGCAACCGCTTTGGATGACGCCGCACGTCACGTGTCGTATGTAGGGCATGTTGAGAGCAGCAGTGAGACGTACAGTGTTGAATGCCTATACCACGGTGAGGGAACACCAACACCACCAGCAACACAAGAAATAGAGGAATCGTTTACTAAATTATTTATTGTAAATTCATGCTATATCTCTCTCTCTCTCTCTCTCTCTCTCTCACTCTCTTTTTACTGCTGCTATCCGACTTCTATTCCCCGGTAACGCCATGCAATTGTTATTGCTGACGTGCTTACGCATTTTGTAAAGATACGCGATATTCGAGCATAGAAACAACACAATCTCTTACTAGCCGTGAACCGGCTATTCTCTATCTAGCGTGTAAACAGCACACAAGACGCCTCCTATAGTATGGTAGCATAACTCAAACCGATCACAATCCTTAAAGTAATGTAGTGCAGAATATCCAAAGCCAGAAACCCTCGGATCAGTAACACCACAGATAGGGCAAGAAAGAGAGAAAGGAAGGGATACCGAATCAAAGTGGAAAACTAGAAACAAAGTTAAGAAAGAGACGATAAATTTGCAAATATAAACCCCAAAAACCCGTTGTACAAAACTATCCCCTGGTCTTTTAGAAGCCCTGTATTGTGGGCGCGTGTGCCCATCGGGGTTACGAGTGTCTAGCCTATGATCACATTACTGTGATTATTTGACAACAAAAATAACGTTATTTTAATTTAACAATCAGGGCTGCAAAATTTTGTGGTTTACTAGAGAAAATCCATTTTTGTTCGCAATCCGCCACATCACAAGCGTAATTATCATCCCAATTCACAGCGGACGAGTGCTTTGTGAATTCTCAATGCTTGTGATATTCGATTCATAGGCTTCTGTCGTTCGCTCTTGTTGCAGCTGCCTGTACTAGCACATTCGAAAGATCGCATTTGCTTGTTATTTCATCTAGAAGAGCGATGACTTGCTCGGTATTTCATGTTTATAATCTAATGGAACCCCCAACTATAACGATCACCAGCAGCACTTACGGACAAACCCAACTGATGAACTGGTAAGAACGCAACTTCGATAACGTGCTTCTCATTTGCATTAGACTAATGAAAGAAAATGAACTCCCCGATCCCATTGCTGAAGAGCCAAGAAAAAAGGGCGTACGTAACCCAAGTACATTAGTGAGAGTGGATGCCTTATTTTGTGCGAAGAAAGTGAAATAACAGTCAAAACCTTTTATTGGACAAAAGTAAAAAAGCAATTCATCTGAAGCCAAATTAGGTGGCGCCTTCTAGTAAACGCAGAGAGAAAGAGAACGAGAAATTGAATGGGCAGAATGCCTTTTGTTTAATCATCCAGACTCACTTACTCCATTGTTGTCGTAATTGGTGTTTGTATTAGAGCAAAAGAGGGAAGTTTGTATTTTTTTTTTTAATAACCTGTGCAATCCAGTACTAACGGATGGGCGAGGTGTATGACTGTGAACCAGACTTTACACCTGGCACGATTAGCACAGTTGGCTTGGCATATCCTTAGCGGATGTATTGCGAATCACTATTCTCGAGGCTCTAGCATGCCGTGGAAAGCAGTAGGTACATTTGGAGCATGAAGTTATGATACGTTTCGACCGTAAAATAAAGGAGGCACGATCAGCAGGATCTAGCAGGAAACAGAGCGTGAGTTATAGGCACCTTTTACGCAGGATACATTGCAACGGACCACAGATAGCCTAGCCTAAGCCGCGAACCGGCCGGATCGGAGCACGGACTGGTATGCGAATCTCCCCGCGCAATCGTGTTATCCTGCTAATGTGTTTGTATGTGTGTGTCTACCTGTACGTAAGTGTATGTGTGTGCGTGTGTGTTGCAGGACAACATGTTGGCATGATACGAAAGCGAAGGAATATTCTATCAAACGGTGAAAACGGGAGCTCTGCGGAATCACAGCAACCATTGTGAAGAGGGAGCAAGGGCGCGCTGGCATATGATTTGACCGGACAGCAGGATTTTGGTGTCTCTACTCGGGAGGTATAAAAAGAAGAAAAAAAAAACAGCAACAAAAAACCATTAATCGCAATCAAAAGCATGTGAAGCATTACTTATCGTACGTAGCAACTTACAAATGGAAAAGAAAATTCTCGTGAACAGTCCGTAGCGGACACATGAAAGTATATCGAGAAGCAGGCAGATCGAGGGACAACCAGAGATGTCATTGTATAGAGAAGTAACGATTTAAACACTCAAATAATAAACCTTTGAACCAAACAAATGGCGATGTCAGCCGTTCGTTCAGTCGGTGTTGTGCGAAGTCCGAAAAGCATGCCAAGGAAAGTCAGAGGATGCTGGAGCAATTCCGTAAACGACAACACGCTAACTAACGCTTCTTTTATCTCATTGCAGTTATTCGGGATCCTAGGCGGATTTTCCGTAGCCCACAAGCCAGAAAACTACCACACACTCTCTCTCTAAACCTATATATAGAACGAAAAACACACAATCACGTGCAGTTCATCGTTTATCTGTAGTCTAACACCGCTTGTCTCGACCGATAAGTAGTGAGTGAAGTTCCTGCATCCAGGCAGTACGTTATCAAAGGAGAAATAAGTGATATATGCCAAAAAGGCTGTCGTATCTTATCCACCGATTACGGAAGCTATTGTGAGCCCAAACTGCTGCGTCAATGGCCAGCTAGGCCGTGATTATGATTGAAGCAATCTGCAGCAGGCTTTATTGTAGTGAGCCAATTGAGATGACCGCACCGGTACGTGCCGAGGTAGTCGTGGCAGACTCACGATTTATTCAAACAACCGTACATGTGATTCAGCTTGGAGATGTCCCGCTCGCTCAACCCAACACGCTGGCCAATGACGGCATTCGGATCCTTCGGCACGATCGTGTCCTTGCCGTTCTTGCTGAACGCCGTTGCACCGTAGTGCATTACGCTACCGTAGTCGTAACGCACGTTAAAGTCGGTCACCGTCGTACTGGGGTAAATGTTGAAGTTATGCTCCTTGCCCTCCTCAATGTTGTCCCAAACGATGTCGACGAAATCGTCGCGATCGCTGGCACTCTGCTGGTGGTAGAAACCGAGCGCGTGCAGGAACTCGTGCTGAATCGTCGCCAACCGGAAGCATCCGGTATCGACGTCGTACGGTTGCAGGTTCAGCAACTGCTCACCACCCACCTGCCCGACGTACGAGTAGCACCCAGAATCGGTACCGATAACTTTCACATAATTGGTGTCCGCAGCCGTGCGCGGCACAAACCGCAGACAACTGACGGACTCCAGGAGCCGCATACCGCGGCGGATGTGTTCAACCTGCTCGGGCGCTGCGAAGATATGGCAAAGCGACATATTGCATCGTCGACAATCTCAATCTCTACACGTTCGCCACCTTCTTGCTGACTCACTTACTGAAGTCCTCTTCGACGATCTGTACGGAAACGGTGTTGTCCTTCCATCGGTACGAGGTGGCGATCAATCCGTTGCGCCTGTTACCAAGCACAGCCCTTTCCTGCTCTTCCGTTAGCACCATATCACCTTCGTACTGGCCGCTCAATTCTTCAGCCAGCTCGTTCGGACGCAAGCTTCGCAGACGCTCAACTACGAAGGGTAGACGCCCATTAATGTTAACCATTGCAAACGCCGCGTGAATAATTCAGCTCACTCACCAGACTTGGGTGAATTCTTCTTGAAGATGACACCAGCGTTAACGTGAACAGCTACGTACGCGACGCAGGCCAGCACGACCAACAGCACCTTGCACACCGGCGCCATACTGAGCAGTTGAAACCTGAAGGCTATCGTAACGAATGAGTCCCGCAGCGGCACCGGCGGTCACTAATATATGCAGTGTACCACCCAGAACACCGGTAGCCTCGTGGCCTGGTATGGCAATCGATAAGCCTGCGTGCGTTGTTCATGTCTCTTGAACAATTCGGCTTATCGGTTCCACCTGGAGCAGTAGAGTATGGGTTGAGGAGGGTCCTATTCATGTGGCACCAACATCGACATGCCACCCCCTGCGTCTTTGTAGGCTTCCATCAGGTGGTTTTTATCACTCACCCCGACTGTGTGCGTAGTTCTTGAATGGTAGAAGAACCGATAGCTACCATCGGCCGTGGAGGATTTGCATATCGCTGTTTTCGATCTGTTGTGTTCGCGACTAGATTGGGGCCTTCCTAAAAAAACGCGTCCTCGAGACGGCCGCACCCCTTGTATCAGGGCGCTCAGACAAGCGATACGATCGGCGGTTTTTTTGGCGAAATTTTATTACCAGTTCATCCGCAGCAGCTCCGGTGCTGTAGAAGTGGTACAGTTTTCGGCCAGCCTTCGACGACAATGCATGTTGTGTCGGTCGTTGTTAGCTTTCGATGGGAAAGAGTTATCAGGTAGACGAATCATAAATCAAACCAAAACGCAGCAACCCCTTATCAAAACACGAGACTCGTGGCAAGCCTTCTTCCCGGTAGTGCTGCTGGATTATTTGATTGCTTCCTTTTTCGATTCGCACCCGTTCGTCTCTGTCGCAGAATATTACTTCGAGAATCCTATTTAATTAAACTATCTATATAAAATCGAAGGAACGGATGGATGGGTCTGGAAGGCATAAAGCGAGGAGGTCCTTAGTACAACCCTCCCACCAAACACCCCCAACTGCGCCCGTGTATGCACCGATTCCCGCATGCATGTTGCATGCAACTTTATCGAGAAAAAAAACGAAAAATGTTCTAGAAAATAAAAAAATATGAAAACTTTGAAACAAATACGGTAAAAATGGAAAGGGTTCTCTTAAGGAATGGAAGAAAAACCAAAACTCTCGTTATCAACGATCGGCTTCAGGCCCAGCAGAAGTAATTATAGGTTTTAACTTTGGTCAGAGTAGAACAAATCAATTGAGCGAACCGAAAATTAACTTTCTTTAACTCAGCTACATCACTACCAAATATAGTTTATTCATGGACTGCCACAACCAACGACCCATTGATAACTGCTAACTAAACACGTTTCATAGATTACCGAACGTGTTTATTTTGGCAAACGTATAGGATGCGACACTGTTGGTTCAGGTGGGCACTAAAGCTAAGGTTCCTATACGGCGCACTCCAATATCAATGAGATTATCATTGAGACTATCCATGCGATTATCAATGAGATTTTGAATACAACTGGCATGCGGTCATGTGACGTGCTCACGCAGCTTATCCCATGCGTAGCACCAAAGGATCGCTTCGATACGTTCGACGAAGAGCAATGAACGCAATGCCAAAGGGCAACAACACATTCAGTGACGCAAATAACGAAACCTTCAAGTTTGCAACCTTCATTGACAAGCGCATCGAACCGCTAAGCCGCCATTGGCCCACTAATCTTATCCCTCTTATCTCAAGACAGGCGGCTACCGTATCGACTTGAGCGGCATAGGTGCTACTCATGATTACCCATTGTGCACGATACCTGGATGAGCTGCGCGGTTAAAACCCGATCGACAGCACGATGATTGCCTCATAAATCAGTAAGAATCGGGCACCGAAAGGTGAACTGATTGTAGACTAAGCTAGGGCTTCAGTTGGTCAAGTTACTGCACCAAGAAACGAGAAGAGATGGTACGTAGTGGACATCATAGCCAGTGAGCCAGTTGGAATCGCCATATTCTTAACTCGTTTTGCTCTCGTCCATTCTCGGTAGAGATACAGCGCGATCACCGTCTGTCTCGTGGCTCTTGGAGCCGCATTGCTGCCCACTATCAATGGCCTACCGACTGGGTATGAAGCGTTGAACACACCGGAGAACGGTAAGCTTGCTCGTTTAGCATGAAATGTCTTCAATGGCAAACCCAATAACCGCCCAATTCTATCGCTTGCCAGTGTACCGGTTGGCCCATCTGGGTTCGGATGAGCTCGCCGAAGAGCTGAGCGGCCAGTTCGAGGGTGATATGGTGCTGGACGATGAGCAGCTGGACTTTGTACGCGGCAAGCGCAACGGTTTGCTGGAACCAACCCGCCGCTGGCCGAACGGTATCGTGAGCTACTACATCAACGAGCAAGACTTTAGTAAGTTGTGAGGCTTGCGTTCACGGAGGTGCGCGGAACGGCCACATTGAGTGGAATCTATTTGCAACCTTTTCATGCTCCTCCCTCTCCCGGCCACTAGCTCCGGAACAGGTGCAGCACATCGAGCTCGGAGTAAGGCTGCTCGAAAGCCAATCGTGTCTTCGGTTCCATCGCGTTGAGGCCGATGCGGTCGCCTACATCAACGTGCGTGGCACCGGTTCCGGGTGTTCCTCGGTCGTTGGCTACAACGGCCGGGCACAGAACCTTAACCTACAGCCGTACCCCGTGGGACAGGGTTGCTTCCGGATTGGTACGGTAGTGCACGAGTTCCTGCACGCGCTCGGCTTCTACCACCAGCAGAGTGCAAGCGATCGTGACGATTTCGTCGAAATCGTCTACGATAACATCGAGGCGGGCACGGAGAACAACTTCAACATCTACCCCAGTACGACGGTGACGGACTTTGGTGTGCGCTATGACTATGGCAGCGTGATGCACTACAGCGCGACGGCATTCAGCAAGAATGGACAGCGCACGATCATACCGAAGGATCCGAATGCCTCCATCGGTCAGCGGATCGGTATGAGCGAGCGGGACATTTCCAAGCTCAATCACATGTACGGTTGTCTGAAGAAAGTATAAACCAGGTGGCACATTACGTTGGACCTGCAGACGATGCACAGATTGCTGGAATTGATCGATAAGAGAAATACATATTTAACCTCGAGCATTTGGACACGCTTGCGTTTGCCACAATCATCTCAGAGCGTTCTGCGATGCACCTAACACCAATGGCGTTCGACGCTTGGC
The DNA here is from genome assembly GCF_943734665.1 of Anopheles aquasalis. NCBI lineage: Eukaryota > Metazoa > Arthropoda > Insecta > Diptera > Culicidae > Anopheles > Anopheles aquasalis. Next base: position 25,783,863 of record NC_064878.1, read on the forward strand.
CAGCTATGTTCTTCAATGTTTGTTTTCGGTGGCCCATCCTATATTGTACGACAATTTCCTTCACAATACGGCTCTTACTCGCCGCAGCCGTCCGTCCGTGATCTTGGTGTCTTGCACATGACGTCACACATGGTTACGCTTTTCCGATCCGATGTTCAAAGACTTAATCGACGGTGCCGCTCTCGCTGATTCTTGCGCATCCGGGGCCGAAGGAAGTACACGATCCAAAATGCGGTCAATAGGTAAAGAGGATAACTGATTGACGAGTTCTTCGGCCTTATCTATCAATGTTCCTCGTTTTTTGGCACCACTCGTAGTAGGCTAAAGTGAAAACAAATCGCGGTGTAATCGATCGATCGATCGGCGAAGAAAGCATCGTTCATCTGTTGTCGTTGCGTCGTGCATTTTAACTCAGCTGCACACGCACGATTAAGAGCTTACCTTCGGATCACCGTTTTTTTCCGTGTTTTCCATTCTAACCTCACAACGCACTCTTGCTTTTCAGAAGCAAAAAAAAACACTTGTTCACACTCTCTGACTCTGCGGTTTGGCAAATGACGCACTTGCTTTTCCGATGCGCTGATTGCCGATCGTGTTCGTTCAAAACTTTTTTCGATTTTTGCAGCTTTGTTCTAGTTCCTAATTTCGCGGTAGCGTTCCCGCTCCTCGGTCCTTGTTGCTGGCTCGCTCTCTCCGGCTAATTGACACGCGCGCGAACAACCAAGTACGGGCGATTCGTTCCCTTTTTCCCGGAAGTGAAGCCCTTTGTGTCGGGTCGCCTGACCGTCGCCGTCTCACACAGTTCGCGACAAGTTTGCGCATGAAACGCACGTCTTTTCACCGCCACTGCCTGCGAGGTGCGTATTAAGTGAGAGTTTTTGCTCTGGAGTGTTGGAAAGAAAGTGCAAAGTGTACGATGAATCCTGCGACCGATGATAAAACGGTAAATAAAAGTGTAAAATTTACGGTTTTGTTTTGCTAAAGTTGGTGTTTTTTACGATATTCATAGATAAATTGCGCTGGCAATTGCTCTGGCAATTGTCCTTGGCAAGCGAAATGTTGGCAGCTTGCCGATAGGCTAAGAACGGTAATACCCGACTTGCCCGACTCGCCCGAGAAGGAGTATCTGGAGCGGATTGTCGAGAGAATAAAGACCTCGTTGCCAGCACCTTCAGCGTACAAGGACCTCGACGAGCTGCTACCAGTGGTCACCCACGAAGATGCGGGAAAATTAGATGGCATCTTGGCGCAGCAAGATGCAACTGTGCAGCAGCGTATTTTGCTTTTGCTAAGTAGCGGCGCAGGGCTACGCAGCGTATTTCGTGAGGATTTTCTGGCCTCCTGTAATTGGTCGCATCAGGGAACGAACGAAAAGAGGCCGTTCAACGTGTACCAGAATATTGTAAACATTTTAAATGTACATTTTGGAAACGAGACTAAGACGAAAGCAAAAATGCAGAAAATATTCAAAAATGAACACCTCAAACACAAGCGGAACACATTTTCGCAGCGAAGCTTGAATGAAAAATAATTATAATCATTCTAGGACGGATCGATTGGCTCTATTTTTCTTCTTTTGTACTCGGTGGTTAGGACATATTGTTATTTAGAAGTACATACGAAAAAAATACCAGTATCAGGTTTGCGAAGCGAAGATGAGAAGATGATTACAACTTTTCTTTCTCAATACAAACAAACAATGTCTACTACCACATTGTACAACTAAAATCAGAAGGGACACCACTTCCTACGAAAACGCTTCGCTCAGCAACAACACAAATTGGCGGCTCTGAACGAGAAATAGTCAGATAAGGTTAGATCCATGACGATCTCTTTTTTTTCTTTCATTTAACGTATGGCGTAAAGAACTTTCGAAAATAGGACTCAAGAGTGTTATTATCAACCATGCTCTGCCGGTTAAGATTAACAGTGAACTTTCTCTCAACTTAAAAGTGTTCTTACGCTGGACATTCACCTGAAAGCACTGCCACAATGTGCCCTTCCATCGAGTTTTCTCTATTCTGTATTTCATTATTAAGTTAAGCTTTTGCTCTATTCAACTATAAAGTTAATCCATTGATCATTAAATTAAAGGAGTTTAAAGGAGATATTTCGCTGTCGAGTTAATTGAGTGCCACTAGAGCAGCACAGCAGCACCTTGGCTCGCCTCCGGTTAAGATGTTTGCTCATGTGGCGGATACCCTATTTCTGCGGAAATTTGGGTTAGGCAACAGAATCCTATGTAGACTACTAGGAACTACCGTAGACAACGAATAGCACAGTTAGCACCGCGGTGCCATTTCCATGTGCCTGCCCTGTTCCAAATGTGTTGTGCAAAAAACTAACAGAAGCAGGCCCCTTTGCTGCTGCGCACACTGTCCGTTTGCTTTGGTACTACATGTTCTCAGTAGCCACACAAAAACAGGCCGGTGGTACAGCATTCCAGATTTTTATGTTTGCTCATTTCAATGCCAGTCTGGAACGAAGCTACATTCATCGAAGGGGGCGTTTTTTTTGTGTTGGTTTTTCGCCACGCTTTCGTCGCCGCCGTCTCGTCGAGCAGTGCAGTTCACCTTGGATTGGCCACTTGCAGGATGTTTGAACATGTGGCAAGTGTACCGGATTTCCACGGATACTTCAGCCACGGCGGAAACATGCAAAGGATTCCAAAAACAAAAACAAAAACACGAAAAAACAGTTCAACGGCTTCGTAGCCGAGCCAGCTCCACGTATCCCAGTTCAAAGAAGAAGTGAACAAATGGGGGAAAATCCAGATGTCCACATTTTCGTATAAAAATTCATCAAATATCCCTCCATTTCAACAGTCGCTCTGAGGAGCTTTCAGTGGTATCATGATGGGGCAAAGTGTGAAACTTGTATTGTTGGCGGTGGTTTGCTGCTCCTATTTGGCGAAGGCTCAAACGGAGATCCCGGATCCATTCGATCAAGATGCTGCTGATTCGGAGACGAGTGATGTGATCGACGAGAACAGCACGAACCAACCGGAACGGACTGGTCGCATTATTGGAGGTACAAATGCCGATATCGCCAACTACCCGTACATGGCATCGATGCTGGTACACAGCCAATACGATCCGTTCTACTTTGGTGGCGTGGTCATTACGGCAACCCATGTCCTCACGGCTGCATCTAGCTTTAATACGATGATAGTCACCTCGGTAAGTGAGGCTAGAGATTGTGGCGTTTTTTTTTTCAGCAAAGTGTGACTCATTCGTTTAACTTTTTTTTTTTTGCACACCAGATCGTTGTCCGTGTTGGCAGTAGCTTCCTTACCAAGGGAGGGAAAACGTTCAACTATAAAAGCTACGAAATGCACAACCTGCACAACTTAACCACACTGGCGAACGATGTGGCGCTTGTAACGATCGATGGAAGCTTCCGGGGCATTCCAAATGTGGCACCTATTCGATTGGAGCATCACGAGTATTTCATATCGGCAGCGCATCCGATAAATTGTTTCGTGCTCGGCTGGGGTGATGTTGTGCCCGGACAGCTGGCAGATCGTCTCCAGCGGAGCGAATACATACTCTTGAACCACCAGCAATGCGAAGCGAAATGGGGTCCCAGACCTACCTCGTGAGTATAACGCCCAAGCAGACTCTCAAATCCCCCCGGGAAATCTGGAACTTGACACGAAATCTGGATGTTTTCCCACTTGCAGTGTCCAGTGTGCCCAGTCGGTGCGTGGCAATGCGTGCCATTTCGACGACGGTGGCCCGCTGATGTGTAATAACCGTATGTACGGTGTTCTCTCGTACTTCAACCAGTTGGACTGCGAAAACACGACCTCTACGAAAATCCACATCTTTGGAAAGATACCGGCACCTAGTATCCAAATCTATCTTCATCGCAAACTCCACGACTTCGGTTTCGGTGGTAAAGGTAAACACGGAAAAAGGCACTAACTAAATGGTGCATGCTTTACGGTAATCTTTGTGACCGTTTGAAATAAAAGCGATGTTTGTCGTAGCTCTGAGGAACTCTCGCATGGAATAAAGCCGAATAAGTTACTTATTACTTTTTAAGGTGAATAATAAGGCAAGTGGCGAAATGTTCAGTTTGGGGGTGTTAGAATCGTTGCGGAGTACTTGCCTGAAGAGTGTGCTCAAATCTGTTGAAAGATACATTGAACTCCTGCCACGTGTTCCAACAACATTCCAGCGACAAACGGTGGAGTGATGTACTCAGCCTTAGTTGTTTGCACAGCATGCACCCATTTCGATGGTACGTTTAATGAACCACAGTACAGCCAATGTCAGTATTAGCTAGACATTCCTGCTAACCATTCATAAGTATCACTTCTCCTCGGCGAAATGAAGCGGACCTCCGCCCGTCACTTGTTTGCTACTAGTTTCGTTATTTAGTAGGATCAAGAAAGATGTTATATCAAAGGAGCAGTTGCTTCATAGACGCATAGCAAGATTCGTTTGATGCTGTGACAAAGTAACCTTTGGGGAACAAAACGTGTTCATTTAACGAAACGAAAAGTTTAATATAAAAACAAATAAAACAAGCCACTTTTGACAAACACCCAGCCCAATTCGGTGCATCAAATCATAGTAAGTATACGGAAGGGTAAAAAATCATTTAAATAGTTTATTATCATCTATCACCGATTAGTGGCTCGGCACGTGTGCACGCATTGAATCGCTTAGCTTATCGTTATTAAATCGTTTAGGGACGTTTGGGTAGCCCGCCGCGCCGTTATACGCTACCCCGTCCCGTCCAGCGAAACGCCTGCGATGCTCGGCGATACCCTTTAACACCCTGAATGTCTGGAAGATTGACGTTAGCTAAAAGGCACATAGAGTGAGCGACGCTAGCTTTGTGTAACGCGCTATTTAAATTACAACACATAAATTAGGCTACAATCCTACTGGCAGCAACCTCCCGATTCACTAACGATTGCTGTAATCGCCGAAATCGAATGGATTGCTACTCCACACTACAATCATATACACTAAGACATCGGTCGATAAGGCAAGAATTGGTTGGCGGTTGCAACGCACCGGAACTACCGGAACAACATCGTTTCGCGCAAGATTACTATACTGACAGATGTTGTCCGTATGCGTTATAACAGCATCTGGTCCCTTACTTACTTATGTACATAGGTTTAAAAGCCTTGGTGTAATCTGTCTTCACGTGGCCCTGTGAGACTGTTGGTGGAATCAATGTCTTTTAAGCCATATTATCCAATCAACCGTTTCTGCGTTAGTTCTGCCTTCTTTAACATAGCATACAATGAACAATTGTACATGTCCCTAGCAACGCATCGAAGAGTGGCACAGAGCTGCTCAAACGAGAACAACTTTACATAGAGAGGCGCAGAAAAAAAAAGCAGTGGAATGTTGTAAATTAAAATAGGATAAATGCACAATTTCTCATGCCCCACACGAAGCGGTGTTGCGGTGGAACTCTCCGTCTAAAATACTAAGCTTCTCTGCCACCACTGGCGGATAGCAGAACGCATAAACGAACGGGCATAAATTAAATTGGACAATGTACAATGGAAAACAATCTAATACCTAGCATGAATCTCGTGCCCAAAATTCCCCCAAACAGCTCAGCTCAGCTCGTTGCCCTCATACAAGCTTTCGCAGTTCTCTATCAATCTCAGTATGGGCGTAATGTTGTACGGGAAGAGTGTATCGGCCACAAGCCGGCTGATCTGCATCCGCAAGCTGATCAAAACGGTCATCACACTGTCCAGTATAACGTTCGAGTTGGCTGCACCACCAGCTGGTGCTACGACACCGCCACTACCTCCCACTGATATCGTACCCGCGCCAGCACTAGCACTGGTGCCAGCTGCACCGCCACCATCCAACACTATGCCACTGCTGGCCGCTAGTCGCAATCGGTTCTGGAGCAGCGTAGCCGCATTGCTGTAACTGTTGTGGCGATAGTAGTTGTAGCAGCTTTGCGTAAACATTGACCAGTTCTGTCGGATGTATTTCAGGAAGCGGAGCAGAAACAACAGAAAGCAAGTTTCCGGGCTGATCAACAGATCGAGAAACAGATGCGTAATGTTCGGACCCAGGTTGGAGAACTCGATGAACGTGTACACCGGATTGAGCATGGCGATCAGCTCGGGAAAAGCCCCATTTCGGAACGATATCCCAGACGTCACGTCGAGGGTGCAGACCATCGCCTCCACCAGATAGTCATCCTGATCGTCAAACAGATGGATCAACACCTTGCTCAGGTGACTCTCCGGATGGAACTCGAGCTGCGCCTTGAGAAACGTTTCTAGCTTCCGCACCACATCCCGTATGCTGCGCTCGATCATCTGTATCTCCTGCATGTCGAAATCGCTACTGTCGACGCTCGAGTCACTGGAATCGCAACGGATCTCCTTCACAATCACGGCGACCGCCTTCAGCACCAGTAGTGCCATCTTTTGGAGCAGCGTGCGATCGTAGCACGTTTCGCTTCTGCTGGCCACAGCACCCGTCGTCCCATCACCATCCTCTTGCTGCTGCTGCTGCTGCCTCGATAATCTTCGATTCTGGTACCGCACCACTTCACCCTTGTAACCGAGCAGGCCAAGGTGGTTACTGTAGGTTGATTTTGGCATCTTATCCAGTATCCGGTAGTCCTTCACCGAGCGTACAATGTTGTGCGCCAGGCTGCCCACTTCCTCCGGTATGAGGTCCTGCAGTGCGAGCGTACTGCCGTAGCAGAGCGCCTCATTGAACAGGGTCAGCATCTGCCGGTAGATGACACAGTTTTTCGTCACCAGCAGCAGCAGCTGGAAGCTGTCGAGCTGCGAGTGGAATGGTTGCGTCTCAACCACCGACAAGTTCGCCTTCACGCTGATGATACTCTCCCAAAGCCGCAAAAACGTGAGGATGCATGTTTCGGTCGCGACCATTACGGTCACGTTGCTACTGTTCGCTTGTGCGCGCACCAACGAGCTAATGTGTTTGACAAGTGCCGACCATCGGCCACCGAGAATGTTGATCGTTTCGAACTTTATGCGTGTCGTATCGAAACTTTCCGAATCGGTGAGCGTGATGTAGCGACAGCTGCCGGTGCTGCCGGAAGCCGAGGAGGTAAGTTGATGATGGTGGTGATGAAGCTGCTCCTGATGATGATGATGTTGGTGCTGCTGATGATGCTGTGGATGATGGTGGTGATTTTGAAGAAGATTGGACGAACCGGCCACCATCTCCTCTTCAATCGCTGCTCCCTCTTGACTAGATGCTGCCGCTGTCGATCCGCTGGTGCCGTGCTTCGGGATCATCGATGATGCACTCGATGATGCACTCTCCAAACCCAGTACAGATGATGAACCAGCCGGAAAGAATATACTGGCACTCCTGCTACTGGCATCAACTTCGTCTCGCTGTGGTGACCCAAAGTGTGTGGCAAAATAATTGTCCGCAAGCGGTGGCGGTTCCACTGGCCCACCGATCGGGGGTAACGTTGATCCACCAACGCCTCCTCCTGCCGGCAGCGTACCCGGTGATCCATTACCCGCCGCTTCCTCATCGAGCGGATGTTCCGTTTCGTCCTTCCACTCAACGATCCGCTTGATCACCTCGAGACTGAAATTGATCTTGCGCACGGCCGGTACATCCAGCTGGCTAAAATCGAACAGATTGCCGACGAGCTTCTCCAACCATCGGCCATCATCATCCGGATCGTCCTTGACGATGATCAGCAGCGAAGCCAGTATCCGTCCCGCTAGGTAGGCGATGTACTTGCTCCGGTGGCTGCACAGACCGATCAGTTCATCGATGTCGAGCGCACCCACCACGATCTCTTGATCACCCATTCGCCACCTCCGAGGATGCTGATGGTTCTGCCACCTCCGATGGTGTAGGTGTAGCTGCTGTTGCTGTTGTTGTTGCTGCTGCTGATGGTGGTGCTGCTGCTGATGATTGTGTTGTTGGTGCTGGTGATCGCTTCGGATCAGATAGTTGCACAAATCCATCACCCCCGCACAGATGTTACCCTTGATGTTCTGCTTCAGGTACGCATCGAACAGCAGCTGCACGCTGGAGAGGAATTTCAGTAACTGCTCGAACGGCCACTCAGCTAGCGGTGGTATGGCGGTAACGGAATTCGCATCTTCCCGTCCTCTAACGTACGGTACTTTGAACGACATCAGCAAAGCACCGACATCGATCGTACAGAGGCACTGCCTGCCGAGTGCTTCCTGGAATGTCAACGTTGCTGGAACCGATTGTTGTGGCGTCTGTTGCTGTTGCAGCTGTTGCTGCTGATGCTGCTGATGCTGCTGGGTGTAGTCCAACCGTCGGTGGCTCTGACCAGCATGGTGATGTCCCGGCAGATGCTGCTCATCATCCGAAGATTGTTCGAGCGAGGACGGGATCAGTTTCGTCGAAGAACACGATGGTGGTGACGATGAGAGGGAGGTGGAGGAAGAACAGGCGGATGAGGCACCACTCGAGCTGGCCGGTGTGGCAACTCCTGCTGCGATGGAGCCCGATGGCGTTGTTGTGGTGATTTTGGTGTGGCCATTGCTACCGTGTGCCGTTCCGCTGGTGGCTATCGTCACCGATCCCCTGCTGTTGCTGCTCCCCCGATCGTGCTCTATCCGCTGTCGCTTAATGACGGGTTGTTCGTGGGAGATTCGTTCACTGGCACTGCCGGTGGAGGATGATGAGGAAGAGGAGGATGAGGTCGAAGAGTACGCCGTAAGGGCGGAGCAAACGCTGCCACCTGGTGCACCGTCGCCGCGAGTAGGAGGAGGTAACGAGGCGGGAGATGAGGTGTTTGACGTTGAACTTGAAGACTCCGGATGAGGTGTCATGCTTTTGCCGGTATCCATAACGTTACCGCCAGCAGCCGCATTCCCACCGGGTGTGCCCTTTTCCCTTCCAAGTACCATTCAATGCTGCACACTTCCAGTTTATCTCACTTTCGGTTTTCTTTTTTAATAGTTACACTATCGTTTCACACGCGCACGTTGGGCGTTCGAATGTTTGATTGTTTGATCGATTGCCTCACGATAACCTAGGCTTTACTGCGGGATGGTGCACCATTTTCAGAGCATTTTCACTGCCACGCGCTGGAATCATCGTCTGAACTGCGTTTGTTGCAACAGCTGGAAGAAGAGAGAGAGAGAGAAACAACAGAGAATGCGTTAGAGCGGTGTACTAGCTGGTGGTGGAGCGTTTTCATGCCAGATCGTCGTTGACTCGTTCTTGTCGTTGAACCCCTTCCACAGGTAAGCATACGATTTTTTCATCGATTTTAACCCAAATCAAATTAGAAAAAAATGGTTTTTGATGCTTTCTAATCGAAAGTTCGTCAAATAAATCTGCTTCGGACATGCAGATTTCATCAGAATGCCCTCATTTTCACTACGATCATAGCAAGCTACGGCCTGGTTACAGTATTCCTCACAATATGTTTAAAAAATCAATTGCGGGTTTCAAAGGTTCTCAAATCAAAGGTTTTAAAAAAATCAATCAAAAAAATCAAAATTGTTGCGAAAGCTCTTGTGAGTAAATTGGTATTTCATTGAAATGGCTGTAACTTTCAATCTGATTTTAGCAAATCCTAACATTCATTAATCATTTTCAACAGAAAAAAAACCCTTTAGATCAAAAGGTTAGGCCGGTGCAAAACCCTGAACAAAACAAAACCTGCAAACGGGCTTCCAGCGCTCCATTTCTCCACAAAACAGTCCCACATATTGTGCACCAGGTCCCTGCAGGACCGGCCAGAGAGGAATAAAGATCCAGCTGGACTCGAAACATAACTGGATCAATCGATTTGCATCGCGATCGCACGAAAGCCCTTCTTCTTCTGTGGGCCGGGACATCATGAGTTATGTTGTGTAACGAAGCTCACCCACCACACACATTACATGGAGCCAACATAGGGCACACCGCCACCGCGACGAAGCGCGCTCGCGGCCCCCTCAAAAACGAAGCGCAAGCGGAACAACAATAAGCGAAGCATTTGAAACTGGTTTTGATTTGTGCGTGGCCGTTTTATGATTACGTTTTCCCAAACCCCAAAAACAGCGGCACAAACCACCGGCACAAACCGGGCTCCCCAACTGGACGCCGCACCACCACCACGATGATGATGATGATGATGCTCTCCACACCACGTCTCACCGTCCAATATTGCTGTTTCAGTGTTATCCCTCGCTCATCCAGAGTTCCAGCGTTGCGCACCGAACGGATGGAAGTGGAGGAGAAATGTGTGTGGCACGGAACGGAATTATAGCCCCAAGGTCGAACTACCAAGATGGTGGAGCAGAACACGGTCAGACAAAAAGAGATGCTGCTGCTGTTGCTGTAGCAACGCACCAGGAGCAACAGTGGCCACACCATCGTTATTAAAATGGTCGGCGACCGTAAAACGCGACTCCGCGAATGACGATCATGATGGTGATGATGATGATGAACGGTAGGAGGAGCAGAAGATGATCGCCAACCAGAGCATGAATGAATGGACAGCAGACACCACCATCGTTGCTGGCTGATGGTTGCATGTGGCCGGGATGAAGCGGGATTGGAATGAGCGTCCCCCGACGATCCTCACCGAACGGGGAATAAAGCACACGATCGCGCGATCGCGTGGTATGAGGGGGGAGGGCTGAGCGGGAGGGGCTCGATTTCCGAAAAGGTAAAGACCATGAAAACGCAGCGAACCAGGCGCAGAGAGCAGAGAACGAGCGAAGCGAGCGAGGGTTGCTGAGGGCACGCGCGCCCGCCGCTGGAACGGTGAAAAGAAACCTCTTTTTCCCATCATCTCGCTGCTGGGCCGCGCCGGTCGTGGCCGGAGAAAAAGAGATCAGTGAAATGGATCTTCGCGTGATCTGCGCTCTCTAGCGTTCCTTCGCGGTGTTTCGTGCCCTCCCCCCCCCCCCCCCCCCTAACGCACACACATGCACACATGTGCTGGTGATTCCACCCGTTTGGTTGTTCTATCCCCAAGAGATCGGAGGAGTCTGGGAGGCCCGCCGCCGTCCGGATGCCCGGAAGTCATCAAAATTCCTCACATCCCTGCCCAAAGCGGCAAAAGGGTTCGTGGGCATCCATCGCTCTTTCTCGCACTGCTGCGATTAATACATTTAGCTACCGACGGTCAACGATTGGTATAAAAAAAAAACACCTTTTGCTCCACATAGCCGATCCCTTTGGGAGGTGCGCTTCGCGTGATCTATGCTTCCCTGCACCAGTGATCACGCATCCTCGCATCCTCGCACACTATGGTGTGCGCTGGTTCCTTGAGCGAAAAAAGAAAATATTAACATCCAAGTAGCCAAACTTACCTTCATAACAGCACAATGCATCGTGATTCCAAGATGAGCCCGCGACGGAGTTGAATGAATGAAAGCACCATTTGGCGGCCTCCGCATAGATCCGCGGCGACGACGACAACGAGACGGAATGGGGGGGGGGGGGGAGGTGATAGAGTTGCCCAAAAGTATGCGCCTGAGAATGTTGCCTCTTTGGCCTCCTCCTCCTCCTCCTGCACTCGGGATCGGGACCGCTTTGCGCCGATGATCGTGTTGGCTCCGCTGGCTGCCTAGGGCCTCTCCTCACGTACGCACACGGATCGCAGAGCGCGTGAGGACCTCTCTCTTTCTCTTTTCTTCCTTCTCGCTCGCTGCTATGCGAAAGCGAGATCACGAGATCGACGCGGCGCTTGATCAAGCGCGATCACCGAATCGTTTGCCTCACACTACCACCACACACAGCCGCGGCCGCGCTCTCACAACCACACACATGTATGGGAAATTGGACACTAGAAATTTACCACAAAATCGCTCAAAATCACACAAAATCTGTTTCCGCGGATGCCCCTTCACACGATTTACGTCGAATTCCAGGGGTTTTCTTTGGGTTTCTTGCAACGCCGCGAGGTTTTTCGACAAACGTGAACCCGTCTTCCACCACTTCCCGCCGTGTCCCGCGCGGACCACCAGAAATGTCAAAAACAGTAGCAATTTTCAAAATATTTTTCGGATGCCCCGCGGATGATGAAATCGCACGTTTCTCGGGATTCCGCGATATCACGCACGATGCCCGGCTGCTGCCGATGGTGCGGAATCGATCGTTGAATCGAAACGGAACCGGATAATTCACGCACAAAACGCACTTTTTTCACGACGCACCTCGACGACCACGAAGCTTGTTGCTGCGAGAGCTGCGAAGAACGGAAGAGGCGAGAAGAAGATGGAAACTCTACACTTACAGCGAGCAGCTCGAACGGGATGGCAATCGGTTGTGCGCGTTGATGGAAACGGTTGGTTTTGTGGTTTTTTAATGATTATTTTGGACTGATTAAAATGAAAGTAGCCGTTCGTTGCTACGCTTTAATGCACTAAATGACGAAGATAATGAAAAGTTGGTTTTTTTTTTACTGAAATAGCTCCTTCAAGAATCAAAATCGAACCGGTTTACTTGACGGTCACAATCCAGGCCGTTGCATATTCCATATCGCAAACACAAAGTTATATTTTCGGCTTGCTGAAAGTTAGCGTTTTTGATTTCAGGAAGGTTTCCAGGCCGATTTCCACTTATCTCGCGGACTGTGTGGAAAATCTGTGATAAAATGTTGTGTTTCTGTTGTTGTTAAAGCATTCTCGAAGCCCATTTCGTAAAAGTAGCCCTGGTTCTGTGCAAACTGGCGAACTCCGTAAACAAAAACCAACTGCGGTGACTCCCTCGTCCGTTCTTATCTCGTAGCTGATCTGGTTTCTAGAGGAAAATACTATGCACACGTACAGTGTTCCCGCGATTAAGCATGATATGCGTCACGATGAAACCGTCCTCGATGCTATCAATGCGCTGGAATATTTGAACGAGGTAATTCCGATTCCCTCTTTTTCTGTGCCGCATAAATCCCGCTAAGTGCTTCTTGCCCTCCTGACCTACACCCCGCCTACAGGTTGTGAACGACGTGTTCGGGAAGATCAACGGCCGTATCGAGCGTAACCGGGAACGGCTGCAGGCACTGGATGCGCGGATCGAGAAGGCCAAGGACGATGTGCGCCGGCTGCACGATGCCAAGGAGGCCATCATCATCTACTCGCCCAGCCGTTACCCGGCGAGCGATATGGAGGCGACCGTTGAGCCGACCTTCACTGCGACGAACGGGATCCGGATGCCGGAGTGTAGCTACCGGTTGAAGGACAAACCCTACCAACCGTCCCACTCGCTACAGGAGAAGATCCAGTTCTATCACGTCAAAACCGTGCGTGATGGCTGCGAGCGGATCTTTCCATTCGAACGATCCACGAAGGCGCATCGCCTGGGTAACCGGGAACGGCAGCAAACGGCCTACCTTGACGAGTTGCTTCTGTACGGTGATGGGGCGTATGTGCGCGAGTACAAGGGTCAAGACTGGAAACGGTCGACCCTTCGCAAGGGCTCGGTGCACGGGAACGTGATACGTGAGGAGCGTATCATGTCCACCTCTTCCCCGATGATTCGCAGCAAGGTGAAGAAGAAAACACAGGACCTCTTCTACACGCCGTCCCTGAGCGATGCACCGAAGTTGGACGTGCCCGTCGATTTGCCCGATTTGCCGGGGATCGTTAGCAACATTAATTACGTCGGAAGCAGCACACTGATTGCTCCTTCGCTGCAGCTGGCGGGCATCATTGAGCAGCTGCCCTCGCTAGAAGATCTAACCAGTGCGATCGATGTGGCGGACCATCACCATACGGATGGGACGGCGAAGCAGGTAAAGTCCACCACCGATTCCATGGGGCCATCATCAGCTAGCGACCAGGAGAAGCCCAAAACGGTACCGCCAATCGTCGCTCCTTCCGCTGCAGCTGCTGCTGCTCCACCGCCGCCACCCCCGCCTCCTCCTCCACCACCACCACCGCCACTACCAGCAGCTTCATCGATAGCCACTCCTAGTGGAAACAGCGCGGATGATGCCGTTTCGAAGCCGATCGCAGAAAAGCGACCCACACCTGCAGCACCACCACCAGTTGCTGATGCTCACTTTAACCTTATGGAAGCCATTCGAAAAGCAGGCGGTGCAGAGAAGGCGAAACTACGCCACAGTAGCGCAGCGCAGGCGGATCCATCGAATCGCCGGCAGCAAGCTTCCCGAACGGAACCGAAAAGTCTTATCGATGATCTGCACAACAAGCTACAGATGCGCCGAAAGGGCATATCGGGAGCACGCGATGCTCAGGATGGACAGGTTGCCCCGGTAACGAATGTGATTGATCGGCTGTCCGCCTTGATACCACCACCGCCTGCTAAGCTGCCGGTCGGTTCTGGCAGCGACAGCAACGAGGAGGAAGAAGATTGGGAGTGAATCCAGCGTGCATCGCAGCGCACAGTTGAAAGAGCTCCATCATTTTGTTTCGTTACATTCGTATATTATGATTATTATTCTTAGCGAATTTATAATTATCATTATAAACCGAAATACCGCCTATATTCACCGATGAATCTGTTACACCGTGTGTCCATTATCCGTGCCACACGTTCCGTCGTTAATAAAAACGAAGAAAAATGAAAAACCATTTTCCTCTCTCTCTCCGATTCCGAACGTGCGTGGAGGATAAACATGGATGGGGCGAAGGTGCGATTTATATGGGTTTAATTTTGAAGTGCAAGCCGATCAGTGAGAACACCAAACACTTGAGATCTTGCACGAGGTAGTAGAAGCCGCGCAAACCCTCCGGATCCTTCGACTGGTTGACGTCGACCAACGAGCCGGTCTTTGAGGTCGTAAACGAGATGTGCTCATCGCCGATCACAATCTCAAGCTCCTGAAATGGTAGAGTACACCAAGAGAAACCATCAACCATGGGGTTTTGCGAAACGCGCAACTCACTACGGACGTACCTGTCTACCGACACGATCCGGAGGTGGCCACAGCGAGTCGTCTTCGGCCATGATTTCCGAGTCGAGGATGATGCGCTTCAGCTCCTCCATCACCGACTGGTGCACGTACGCTTCCTTCCGGATCATCGTGTCGTTCTTGTAGTTGGAGTTGTTGGCGTACCGCAGCTTACCATCCGGCCGGAACTCAAACTCAAGAAACTCGTGCCCAAACTTGCCCTTGTGGCCCACATAGTACCGCAGATAGAAATCCTCCGTGCTGGCCATTCTGCTTTTCCTTCGTTTTCACTTTTTGGTTCGCCGAATTGTCGCGGCGCCGTAGAAAGTTGAGAACAACACAGGTTGTCTGTTTATACAGCCAGGTTCTGCTTGGTACCGCTTGGTACTGCTTGGTACTTCTCCAGCAGCCTTCCACTGACCTGACTGAGCAGCCAGTCCATGATTTTCCGCTGTTTTTCCACAGTTTTCCGATGGTTTTGTGGAATTGCGTTCTCTACATGCAAGAATTCGTTCTGGTGACTTTAACTGTTTCCTTAATACACTTTGACCGAACGGCACGAAACAGCGATATCCCAAAACAGCCGCCTTTATAGTGGCAAGAACGCAACGCAACGCATTGTGTGTGGAGTGCCGGCACAGTGATTGCGTTGCGATTTATAGTTTCACAGCTTTTGCGAGAGCGAGCGGGATAGAAAATTCAAACCGTTTTGCGCCATTTCTAACTCCAGCATCCGTTTTTCCGGTGCATTTTCTGCAACGTTCTTTCGTTCCGTCTGGTCAGCATCTTGAAACATCCGCCCAGGTGTTCAGATATTCAACTACTATAGCTTTATTGAGGGGGGTTGGTTGGTTTTCACATACACTTTTTCTCGTGTAACTTTTATGTAACCATATTTATGTTGTATATAAAACACCGTTTGATTCCACTACTCGGAGAATACTGCAACAGAACACGTTACACACTTGCTCGCGCACGTTCTTTTGGTGTGGAAGAATATTATTGCTTGTACAAATATTAAACCCTTAAAGCAAACAAACCTGCGCCCTACTCGGTCCACGCATTTCCGCTGGACTTCGTCCTTTTACCGAAATGACCACAATGCCAACGCAGGCACGCTGTACCTGTAGGTTTTGTGTCATTAACAAATGGATTGGTTAACAATCATTATAAGCTTTTCTCGCTCTCCACGCATGCATATGTTTTGTATAGTGTTACATTTTCTTATCTTAAACATCGTCCCTAATACGTGTAGTATCTATACAGTAAACGCGCAATTAATAAACATACGGATTATCCTCTGCCTTGTTCTAACTCTCCTAATTTTGTACATTTGCAAACACAAACTACCATTGGGAGGATGGTCGCAGATTCTTATCGTTCGCTATTATTTTAAATTAACCATACATTACAACACAACATTACAACGTTTGATTGTATTCTAGTCTACAACGAGTGGGTTTAGAACGCACTAGCGGATAAGGTGGATGCTTATCCACTCGTACGCCTAGGGGCCTAGGGGCTTCTTTTTTTTTGTTAATTCTAAAACAACAGGGAGGCACTTTGTTTTGATTCTGACATCTGATATCATGTGCTGAGCTATCTATATATATATCTACCCCGATCGTTCGCAAGTGTGTTAACTGATTCGTTCCTAAAATGTGATGTACAAAAGGGAGAGGAAGGCCACGGGATGGAATTTGTTAGATAACGATCGCGCAATACAGCATGGATCGCAAGGTTTTGCATTCAATAAAAACAGTGATCCTAATGGACATATCTACACAACACGTATTGCTTTCATTCATCACTTTCTACCGGGGTCCGTTTGTACTGGCACACGGTTTTTAACGGGGAGAGCATTTAACTTTATGGTTCACTATTCTACATATTTATATATATGCGTTTGAGGGCGTACTTATGTTGTCTGTAAATGCGATCGTTCAAAATTTGCCACACCAACTATGTAGGTGTGACCGTGTGTATATAGATATAGGTAAATGCGTATATATGGTTCTGTATATGTTTATGTAAAACGTCCTCACAAAACTTGATTGGATGATGATCGTGGTCGTGGTGGTGGTAAAATTCGTTCTAAAAAAATGAGCTACTAGCAGTACAAAAAAAAAGTACGTTAAGTACACATAAAACACGTTGCTTGCTGCGCTCTATCTCTAGTCTATATGGTTCTTTTCTCTCTCTCTCTCTCTCTTATCACGCTTCGCTGAACTGTACGTGGTCTCCAACCAAGCCTCCGTACGCAACTGAACTTTCAGATACTGTTTGCTCACGTTCACGTTACCGTATATGCTAAGCTGCGAAAAATGGGACCACGATTTGAGGCTTGAGCTACCTGCTTCCGGAAACAACGACGCGTTGCCGCGTCGGTGCCCTCGTTGGTTTTCTACCCTTTTGTTAACATCGCGTGATCGTCTAATCATAAGTGGGGTACGTAAGGCAAGAATTGTTTGTTTCACAGGATGGATTACGTTTTTGTTTGCTTGTTTGTTTAAGTCTTCCTTCAATTTGATTCAATAGAAACCACTTTCCACACTTTACTTTCACAGATTTCGCTTCAGTCCTTGGCGATGGTTCTACCATCTCCAGTTCATTATCCAAATGGGAAACGAGAAAACAGAAAACAGAAACAGGATTGTAAAATGCAGAATTCGAATACGATAGTACCAATAAGAGAAGAGCAGACGAAGTGTCAAGTGTCCTACCGAGAGGTACCGGTACTTAATTTTTCCAACTAACGACACCTCATTCGTAAGTGGCTCAGTGGCAATTTGTAACAAGAAATTGATATGCACATGATTGCGAATGAGGATCCACCGGTTATTACCGTTTGCCATGAGATAAGTTCATCCATAAGCGTGTTACAGCAGATTGGCCCCATTTGTATCGTTAAAGCATAACCAAAAATTGCTCGGCAACGTTTTTATTGCCGAAATGTTATTCTCGCGCGACCGGAGCGAGCCCCGGTTATCATTTGCGATCGTGTTATTCGCGCTACGGTCCCGAAGAATAAAAACTTTGCCTCCATTCCAACAGAACATTGGCGCAACCAATTGGTACGGTCGGTTGGCGAAAGGTGGGAATGTTTCGCAACATTCTCCCACGGGCGATGGATACATACAATGGGAGCTTCGTAATCATATGTTGTCTACCGGTGGTTGAGCGTTACCTGCTGCTGAGAACACAACGGGGTGGGTAACGAATGCAGACACAGAACGGTGAACCACCCGCCCCCACACCCACCCGGTAAAAGAGATCAAGAAAAAGACAGAGAGAAAGAGAGGGTTAACAGAAGGAACATAAAGCATTGCGCTGGTGCCTGCTGGAAAAAAACAGCAGAGACAAATCATGCGGCTCTCTCTCCTCCGTTGCCGCTGCTGTCACCACAAAACGGCCACCAACGAGAAATGGTCGGTCGTCATCTCTTAATCATAGCTTAATCTAATGTTGAGGTGGCTATTTGAGCAAGAGGACGACGGGATTCTGCCAACAACGGGCCATCATTGTTGTTGCTGTGCAAGTGGTTTTTACGGCAGCGGGATGGGACGCGAATGAAAACCCCTTACACCATTACAACAGAGTTTCCGTTTCCTCTAAAACTTTGGTAAATTGGTTCACTCAATCATTCAAGTGGTTGGTGCGCCTCCTGCTGCTCCTCCTCCTCCTCCTCCTCCTCCTCCTCCTCGTGGATGTTCCACCAGCTGCTGCTGGAGTCGTATCCGTAATCAGGAGATGATTGCCGGATAACGATTGATCGTTGGACCGTTGGTGCTACCGCCGGATGTACTGTTGCTACTTACGTACAGATCCGTGTTCGAGCTAAGCACCTGTGGAGGACCTCCCCCAACCGTCCCACCACCATTCTGGGGCGAACCGGCAGCGGACGTGGTCGTCGGTACGCTCGGTTGGATCAGCGATCCGATCGCCGGATGCATGATGCCGTCACGCGGACTGTCGATCGTTAGCTTTACCTGCAGGCCCGATTCCTTGATCAGATTGACCACATCGCTATGGCTCATACCGGTAATGTCGATCGAGTTTACGGCAATGATCCGATCGCCAATCTTCAGTTCACCGCACCTTTCCGCTGGACTGCCCGGTATAAGATCACCGATCGAGGAGCCCAGAAATTGCCCGGACGACGAGATGATCACGAATCCGAAGCCCTCGTTCTCCTTGCGCGTTACTAGCACCGTGTACGGGTAGCGCGGATTCGGTGGCGGTGCTGGTGGCTTCGATAGCTGCCGGCGGCGCAGTATCATCGTCACCTGGCCCCGCAATCCTGCTTCACCCATCAGCTGCACTACACGGTGATGGGATGCATTTTCCTGTCGACAGAGAAAAACAGACGGCCGCCCGGTTAGTCATTTCAACCGATGGGAGATCATTTCACTTCTCGCACCGAGCGCACTTACCACATTGACACCGTTGATGTTGAGTATCTCATCGCCGGTCGCGATACGCGTATCCTTATCGGCCGCACCACCAGGAACGATGTGTCCGACCGTCACCTGGGATCCCTCTTCCGTGCCGCCAACGATGCGAAACCCAAACCCAAGCGCCTGCCGCTCCAGTGTCACCTCCGAGAGGGTGTACTCGTCGAGCTGCTGTGAGGAGGTAAGTGGTAAACCAGCGTTTACACCAGGATACCCTCCTCCTCCTCCTCCACCACCCGCGTAGAAGTGATGTTGCGAAGGAGAAAGCTGTGACTGTTGCTGGTGGCCCTGTCCGAGCATCCAGTTGGCGGTGCCCGGTTGGTTCATGCCACCGCCACCGCCACCATAGTAGGCTTGACTGGATGGTGACGATTGCTGTGGTGGCATTGCATCGTACAGAGCATGCGTTGGAGCTGGATGATGGCCATGCAGAAGGTGAAGCGGCTGGTGGTGTGGTGGTGGCATATGCTGTGGGAAGTGCAGATTGTCATACTGCGGGACCGGAGGTGGTGGCCCAATCTGGACGCCGGGAGGCCCCTGATGAAGGGAACGCTTCCGATCCATCAAATACTCGTTCAACCGTTTACCAATGTTGTCGCTCATCTGAGGTGGCAGGTTGTAAGGAGCATTGTGTTGTTGCTGCTGCTGCGGGTGCTGTTGGTGCGACTGCTGCAAGTGAGGTGAGGGAGAACCGACATTATGCATCGAAGCGTTCCCTGGAGCAAGCTGATGGCGTTGATTCATCAAGTGCTGCTGCTGCTGCTGATGGTGATGTAGCTGCTGAAGATGTCGTTGCTGTTGCTGTTGCTGGTGCTGTTGCCGTTGTTGGTAGTCCTGGCATTCGTAGCAGAAGCAATTCTCATGATGATACGGTGGCTGACCACCAACGGAAAGTGGAGGTGCTGGTGGTGGTGGTACGAGAGGGGGAGAATACAGTTGATTGTAGCCGCCCATGCCACCATTGGGATTATGGTAAGGCCCTCCAGCTCCTGCGGGATGCTGCATCAGCTGCTGTTGCTGCTGCTGATGCAGGAACGGTGGCTGATGGTGGTGATAGAGCGCTGCTTCGCTGTTGTTCGAGCTACTGATCGTCAGCTCACCCAGCCGATCGGAGAGATTCGAGTGTTTTAGCTGCGTATGATGATGGTACTGGTCGTCGGCCTGATGATACATGCCAATATCGTTCGCGATCGAGTCCGTATCGTGCGAGCTGCCGTTCGATTTCATGTTTAGCTCTAACCTTCCACCGTTCTCCGTGGTCGCAACCTGCAGCTTTCCACCATCGAGCTCTATTTCATCCGCATTGAGATCGGCCAGTGGCAGCGAAGGCGTTTTCGCCCGTGCCCGCGTATCCACGAGCGGTGTTTTTGGGCGTGTTGGCAAGATTTCCTTCGTCTGTGTGCTGTACAGATCGGCGGTTGGTGTTTTGCTGCGAAACAGGCTACCATTCGCTAGCAGCGATCCACCTGAACCTTCCTTCTTCAGTAACCCTCCGCCAGACGAGCTACCGCCGAACTTGGCCATTTCGATACCCTTTCTCAGCTTGTTCGACAGTTTGCTGCTGCCGCCCTGGGGAGGATGCACGTTGGAAGATGCTGCAGCCGCTGCAGCAGCAGCAGCGGCCGCTACACTACCACCACCAAACAGACCACCAGGACCACGCTGCACTTTCAGTGTGGTTTCAATGTTTTTCGGACAATCCTTCAACACTTGCACCACCTCGTTGTGGGTCATATCTTTGACCGAAATCGAATTGATACTGAGCAGAACGTCACCTTCCTGCAGATTCTTGCAGCACTGTCGGTCCAGTATTTTCTTCACACGCTGCCCGTACGAACTGTCGGTGATCGTGAAACCGAAACCATTGTCACTCTTCACGATGTTGATGTGTAGCAGTTCGGGCATTTCGAATGCGCCCCCAACCGCTTTACCCTTGTAGTGCTGCTGGTACGAAAGCGTATCGTTAAAGTACACATCACCACCGTTCGAGGTCACCACACCGCCGGGAGATTGAATTTTTGCCAGTGGATTTTTGTGCGGAACATCCGAGGACCGTCCGGCCGGATCGAGGAAGCCACCGTTTTCCAGAAACTTTAGCTCACTATCCGTCACTGCGCCACCATTCGTAAGTCCATCGACGGCGATCGTCGTCACTACCTCGGTGTTGGGATCGTTCGGATCGAACGGTAGCTGATAACCGCGGCACACATCCAGATGCACCTCTTCGCCCGGCATGATCGACTGAAAAATGTTGACCATCTCGTGGTGTGTGAACCCGAGCACGCAGATATCATTCACGTACACCAGCACGTCGCCCATCTTGAGCCTCCCGTCGAGCCACGCCGGTCCGTTCGGGACGATCGATTTGATCTGCAGAAACTCCTCCACACTGTCGTCCCCACCGACGATGGTGAAACCGAGACCGCGCGTTGACTTGACCAACGTCGTCATCAGTCGTTCGCCGCGCAGCATGGCCGGGTTTTTGGTGAAATGATTCACCCGTCCACCGCCACCACCATTCCCGATGACACCGGAAGCAACGCTGCCGCCACCGGGAGCATCGAGCCCCGACGGTCCATTGTCCAGTGGGCCCATGGGACCAGCACCACCACCGCTGATGCTGCCACCACCAGCACCACTGCCACCTCGTTCCTGCATTCTTTTCGCCTGCAGTACCGGGTTTTCGTACTGCGTTTTGCGGTTCACATGATCGATGTAGTACGTGCCGTAGTGTGGATCGCAGATCTTCTCCCAACCGTACGGCAGCTCATCGTCCTGGCAGTCTTCGAGTGACTTTTTCTGGAACTTGGACAACCGCGGATCGAGCCAGTGCGATGTACCGGTGTTGTGACTGTGGAGGAAGCAGAGACGATAATGAGCAAACAACAATTATTACCTATTCCGTTACAAACATTACTTTGATACTTAAATTAACCTTTTTTACACCACGTAACATGTTTTTCATTTGCTACTTCTTGTGAAAAAACACGATTCTTAACGCCTTATTCCGATGTAACCTTCAGTACAGTGTCCGATGATCTCAGTTTGCTGTTCAATGATCAAGAATTACGCGTCCGTTTTGAACGCCAATCAAAATTTCACTTTCCTGTGGCACAAATGGTCACTCTAAATGGTTTTCACTCAGCTTTCCGATACTTCAGCAAGGTCAGTAAGAGCTCAAACTGCGAATTGCCGCGTGTGGAGCACCAATTGTATGGTATTTTTACGGTGTTGCTCATCCAGTAGATTGCACTGACGTGAACGTGCCCTCGTCTTCCCTTTTTTTGCTCAACCTTCTTTGATCGTTTTACAGTATTCATAACCTCATGTTTTCCGTCTAGGAATCGCATCGAAATCGAATGAAGATTCGTTTTCGTGGTTTCAAAATAATTTTTAAAAAACCTACACTTTACTTTTTGTGATTTTTAAAAAAGGACGCCTATCTCAAAACATTAATGAAACAGAAAGAAAAATCTGATTCAAATTTTCTGCATTTTTCCCCCTATACTCTAGAGCTATACATTGTACATCTCGTTGCTGCATGAAACCACCAACGAACTGAACTGTGACGCTTGGAGAACAATTACAAATAACATCCTGCACAACACCCACCACGACTCATCCGGTTTCGATAACTTACTCGATAAAGTACACCTCGCCACTGTCGGTGTACGCCTTTTCCCACTTGAGCGGCAACGGCCCGAGACCATCCTGATCCTCCAGGTGATGATGATGAGTGTGGTTAATCCCGGCCGGACCGGTACCAGCAGGTGAACTTAGATCCGTTTTTTGGTCGTAAAAGCTACCCGTCTCACTCGTGTCGCCTGCTCCGATGATCGACGATCCACCATTATTATTGGGTTGCTGCTGATGCTGCTGCTCATGAGCATGATGGAAATGGTGTCGCTGATGCAGATGGTGTGCGGGATGCGGCTGCTGCTGGTAATGATGTGATGGGACCAGGCCACCGGCCGGTGGACCATTATTGCCGTTGTTTCCGCCGTGACCATTCGGTGGCAGACCGGATGCCACAGAACCACCGCCGCCGTTGGGCATACCGGATCCTCCAACGTTGCTGTTGCCGCTGCCACCACCATTCGCTGACGCCTGTGCCATGTCGCTCAGTGGTGTGCTGTTACTATTGTTATCGTCACTCATGCCACCGCCTCCCGATGATGAATGATCCTTTCCGGAGTCCGATTTCACGCCCATTTTGCTACCGCCACCCGTGCTCATGTTTCATGAGCCTTTGCTTTCCTGTCCTGCGAGGATCTCGCTCGTGGCAACGGGTCGCAGCACTGCCCTGCACTGGCGGCAGATTCACCTCTCTCACTGGTGCGATAAATAACAGGTCTCGCTGGATCACAACCCGCGACGTCCGATAATCACACCTTGGCCACAGTATTCACTTGCTTCGTCGTTTCACCGTTTCACGATGGCACTGCACTGTTCAGAGGATGCTACGAGGGAACGGTTCACATATGATCGAGTAGCCGCAGGCCGATAATCGTCGATGCCGAGAGCTCGGTGCTCATCTCATCCGCTCTTTCAAGGGCCGTATGGTCAGCAATTACATTCCAAAAAAAAAGCACACGTTCACAGTCGTCCACAGCGAATGGTCACTTTCCCCTCGTGGTGTTGGCCACGAAAAGGTTAAAAAAAAGAAGGTGTTTGCGGCTCCTAAGCGCGATGATCGTCGTTTCGCTACCGCGACACCGTGGCTCGCGTTCACCTTCACCCGAAGGTGAAGAATTTCGATGACGCACCACGGAGGAGTCTCTGTTCGATGCGGGTCAAACACACACACACAGTTGTTTGTGGGGTCACAAGCAAATCCCCGTCCTCGCCCGGAGAACCCTTTTAATGACGATGGAACCTCACTGCTGCTGCTGCTGCTGATGTCACGGGGTCACACGGAAACACAGACGCCTCCTTTCGCGCAAAAGCGAATGATCCAAGGAAACATCGACCACTGTACGCGCACAAATCGCTGATGACGACGATGACTCGATGCTGTTGTTGTTGTTGCTTACACTTCAGCGAAACTGTTGCCTTTCGGGCACCGCTTTCTGTGGAGTTTCTGTCGATCGACGGTGAACGGAACGTCTGCTGCTTCTGGTGCCGCGCTGCTGTCGCCGTGTGTATCATCATCACCGGCCAAACACGACTATGAATCACCGACTGGTGGTGTTGCGTGGGGAAGGAGTTGCGCACATTCCTTACTTCGTCACCGTAGCCACAAGACACCCTCTCCTCCTCTGTGCTCCTACGTTGTTGTTTTCTTCCGTTTAAACGGCAAGCGGTGGATTCCACGCGCGCTCGACCACGAGTTCGAAGGCACAAAACATTCAAAATCACACCCGTAGAGACACACGCACCAACTCTGTCGTCTGGCCGATGGCGCGGGCTGGCTGTGCTGTAAAATCACACGTTCCGAGCGTGCTGCTGCTAGTGGCCGCGTTGTTGTTGCGAGCTGATTGACGGGAGATTCGTTTTTTTTTTGTTTTCGATTGCCCTTCGCGCCACCATCACCCAGAACAAACACGACAAACACGAATTATGAGGCTTAAAAAAAGGGGGTTGGGAGTAGGGGAACTCCGGCGAGACATCACGGAACACAGTGGCACACACTCCAGTTGGTTTGTAACACGCGCATTCAATCACACGATCACCGCGGGTGGCAGTATCTTCACGACTGGCTGGTCGGTTGGTATCCGGAACTTACACCCCTTTCGCTGTCATCGTCTGGTGTGTGTCGCCTCTCACTACGAGGGGGGGTAAGTAGCTGGCATTCCCCCCGTTTTTGTTTTGTCGTCAACGTTACGCCTGCGTCTCCGAATCATACGAGCGCACTCTCTTACATTATCCGCTGCTGCTGCTGCTGCTGCCTGAGCTTCAGTGTTACGCATTTACACCTTTTATCACCTGCGTGCTGTGTTTGTTGCTTCTTATTTTTATGCTGCCGCTAGCTGGTTAAAGAGAGAGAGAGAGAGAAAAGTGTCCAAATATAATGGGAGTGCAGACAATAAAACTGCAGCCACAATTTCAATCAAAAGTGATTGATTGTGGTGCAGTCAGAAATCATGATTTACAAACATTAAAAACTTAATCGTTGGAAGTATTGTTTTGCGAAGCACTTTGGCTTTTATCCAAGCGTACAATCACTTTCCTTTGGTGCTCGTGTAACGGAAGAGACTTGCTTGTTCAGTACACTGAAAAATCATTTTTGCGAGTAGCAGAAAAATGGGACTTGAGACAAGGATTTGATGAAAAAAGATTAATGTACGATTAAATTGCATTAATGCCTCCGATCCCATACGTATAACTGTACGATTATTTGACCTCACCCATCACTATTGACGATTTGCTAAGGCAATCGTCTTCTTTTCCACTCTTCATGCGATTATTCAAACGTTCTACATCTTTGTAAATAGCTTCCAATCCGTCCAATCTTCCGTTCCACATTGCTTTCATAAAAATAACTGGATATTTAACCGCTAAACGTGTTTGCTAGCAATTTTATAATAGTTTAACTTGCACTTTTTCCCTCTTTCAATCACCACATAAAATTTAGTATCAGCAAATGGTTACTGCGAATTAATGCATACACCTGGAAGCATCCATCAACTGATGAATCTTCGGCGGTTTCTGTCTCGTTGCCCCGAGACCCCCAAAAGCAAACGTTGCAGCAATTAGTACACCATCACTGAAACCACGCCACGAAACACATGGGACGCGAATAACGTGAAACAAAATGCCCATCAATTTAAAATTCTTTTCAACCAGCAACGCAAACAAAAAGCCAACATTTCTCAACACAGGACACTTTAGAACACACACGCGCTTGTGGCATGAAACAATAATTCAATCCACACGCCAGCACGAGTTGCAACATAATGCATGGCCTACTACGACTGCCACCGACTTATGCACACCTGTTGGCTACAGCATCCGCGCTGCCAGAGGAAGAAAAAGAGATAGAGCGAAAACCGGTACCTATTTTCGGATTGTCACCGCGGGCATGAAATTCGGTCACAAAACACGGTCGCCACAGCATATATTTATCAACCGTACATCCCACCAACCCGCCCAAAAAACGGGCGTCTCCCACCCTGGTGATCATCAAAGCAGAGTGGGTCAATGGAGCGCTGGAAGGAATGGAGGGGGGGCAGCGGGGTCTACTACGCGAGGCTCTGGCGATCACGAGCAGAAACCGAAGGAAGCGACAAAGGGGGAGGGAATAATTCGAAGAAAGTGGCCGCCGCGTGGCGTCCGCTCAATGAACCTTTCTTTTCATTGAAGGGAACCCGCACACACTCAGGGGCCAGTTCCAGCACCACACGGGACAATCTTGGGTCGTAAGATCTGAAGCAAAAGTCCCATCACGCTCCACTAGCAACGGTACTAGCCGTCCTGGCGTGGCGTGGCGTGGAGTGGCGCGCTAAAAAGAAAAAGCCGCGAAACGTGCCACCTCCTCCTCCACTGGCTCCTCCCCGGGTGCAGCTGACCGTATCGGCCACTGACTGTGAGGGGAGGGGGCGACGAGGAGGCTGCGGATGCGACTCGCTAGCAAGTGGCGAAAGTTGCATAATAAACGTCATTATTTCTATCATTTATCCTGCGCTGCGTCGCCTGCCTCTAATGTTCTTCTCTTATTCCTCTTCTTCCCTTCCATGGCGTGTGCATGTTTTGATGCTCTTTCGCCCGAGATGCTGGCTGTGTGTTGGTGGCGGCGACGTGCTCTTCCCCTTTGCGCACCACCTGCTGCTTGCTTGCTTCTCTCGGTCCGGTGCACCCCTTCTACTGCGACATATTCAGCCACCCCACCCGGGTCCACACTGCGCAAGATGCACCTAGTGCCCCTCTTTACCCCTCTTCAAGGGGTGCATAAAACAACTGCAGCAGCAGCGGCAGGTTAACGGCGACATCGAAAGAGCGAGAGCAGAAGGAGAGAAAGAGAGATAGAGAACGAGCGGATAGCATAATTTTTTTTTGTTTTTTCCTCCTCTCCCTTTAAAGGGTTTTTGCCCCCTCTTTTCCCATGCTCTCTTTCTCTCTCTCTCTCTCTCTCTCTCTCTCTCGCACACACTAGCGGCGCAGCACCCAACGCAGGCCGCCGCCTGTATTGTTGATTTCGTGTTTTTCTTTTTTTCGTTTCCCACCAAAAATTAACGGACACACGTACGCACACAAACACAGGGCACACGCACAAACAGCACTGGCTGCACCACCGCACACCGTGGCGACGCCAAAGCCTGCTGCTGCTGCTGCTGCTCCATCGCGATGCTCGATGAAACATAATTATGTGCACACCGCCACCACACGCTCCTTCACTTTGCTGTTCTCACGATTGGAGCACAAAAACCAGATCACCGTACGTGGCCATTCTGTTGTGGGGCTTTGGAAAAATTAAAAATAAAACTGGCCACGGAGTGCTGACCATCAATGAT
>NC_064878.1:25821595-25824095 GCF_943734665.1 Anopheles aquasalis
CGGAAGTACTGTTCCACGGTTGGTGCGGTCGAGCCAAGGTTTGTCTCGTTGCGTACCGCAGAGTTCACTCGATCGTTCAGTTTTTGCAAAGCCGACAATTTGGAGGTATTTGATGGTGGTGGCGGTTCCTGCTCACTAGCGCACCGGAAGGTCACTTCGCTGGGATTGAGGACGAGCTTCGTGAGGGCATGGACCGCTTCCGATGTGTGTCCGTTCAGTAGCAACAGTTCCACCATCGTTAAAACGAGGGAACAGAATGCATGCTCCTGTTCATCCTTTTCTTCCAGTGTCGATTGTTCCGCATTGGCACAGTGCACCTGTACCGAGGTGTCGAAAATCTTTCGGCAAGCCGCCGTTCCTCCTTCCAGGCCTGTCAACTCGTACTCCAACAGGCCGTACTCGGCGTACACGAACAGATTATTCTGGTTCGAGGAGTGCGTGTGTTTCAGCAGGGTCTTGACGCGTCCGCGGATCAGTTTGGCTTTCTGTTCGTCAAAGCTGACCGCTGTCGCTGAAGCCTTTTCCCAGCATACGAGCGTTCGTTCGAGCTGCAGATACAGCACCAACAGCAAGGCACTCTGTTCACTCTCGAAGTGATCGATCGATCGAGTTAGAAACTGTTGCACCATCTCCAGGTACTGTTCGTGGGCCAGATTGGTGTTAAGATAGGAGGGTGACACTTGTAGGCCTTTAATGAACCGATGCAGCTCTCGATCATACGTACGGTTCCGCGAGACGTCCAGCAGCATCGGAAGCAGCTGCTCCGGATAATCCATCTCAAACGGTTCCACCTGAAAGCAGTCGGCGGCCTCGAAATGCCGCGCGTTGACGAACGGATACTTCATCAATCGCAGCACGATGAGAGTAAGCTCGAACGAGTAACTCTTGTTGATAAGCGGATAGATGAAACCCACAACATCCTCGTTTAGCATGATCCTCTGCGGATCACTGAGCAGCTGCTGACCACCACCAAACGGTAGATAGTGGAACGCCGTACGTAGCGTTTCGATACGCAGCCATATTTCGTTCATCGGTAAACCCGATCGCAGTATTACCTCCTCGTAGTCCAGCAGCTGGTGGTAGTGTTCCGGTGAACCGAAGAGACTTCCACTGCCACCACCACCGAACCGTCCGCTAACGTTCATACTGAGCGTTAGCTGTACCATTCCGAACATCTGCTCACAGAGGCCCGCCTGGCGACAGAAGGTGGCACAGTTTTTAAACAGCTGCAGCATCGTTTCATCGCTCCGTCGTGCCATGAACAGGGCACGGGTGCTGCTCTCGTACAAACGCAACACATCCGGCACTATGCACTGCGCCATCGAGCACTGCTTGTTGCGTATCAGTGCGCGCCACAGTTGCACATTCGTTTCATCCTTCGCGATGGCACGGCGCACCAGCTCAAGCACCTCGTCCGTCGGGTGTACCCGTACGATCGCTTCTAGGTAGAGATCGAGTAACACCTTATCACCGGGCAACCGATGGCGAGCCCGTTCAATCATCGCCAGCTCCCGTTTGTGGTTCTGGTAGCTGTCCAGATTGGGCAGGGGATGGGCCTGACGAAAACGTATCAATTCGATCCACTTGTCGGGCGTTTCCTCGGTGCGCAGCGAACGTTCCATCCGCTCCTCTTGCTCACTGATCTCCGATTGTGGCCTCTCCGTTCCCCCATCATGGTTTCCCGGTTTTTTTCGGTGCACACGATAGTACCGCTTGTAGCGCTCATCCAACGTACGTCTGTGGTTGCCCGCAGCTGAACCGAGTGGTTTCGTGATCGATAGACGATACCGTGGGCATGCGGGACGGTGAAGCTTCTCGACCGTCAAATAGATCCTCAACGCGTCGACGTCGGTATAGTAATCGGTTTCCGAGATCCGGACGGGGGGCTGTACAGTAGCACCAGCTTGCTCACTTTCGGACGTGGACGAGGAAGATCCGCTGCTGCTGCTGCTATCACGGTGGCGCCGCTTAGATGATTTCTTTTTGTGTTTCTTCTTTTCCTTTCTTTTCCGCTTTTTGCTCTCCTTAGACGCGTGATGATGAGTTTTATCATCTCTGTGGGATGGGGTCTCGACTGTTGCATCTACCGTATCCTGTTGCTCCTCTTCCGGTTCATTGTTGAGCGTGAACGGTATGAAGCTCTGGTTTGTGAGCCACGCCAGCTCACATGGTTTGCTGACCGTTTCTGTGGGAAGCAAAAGTATAAGTAAATTAAAGAAAACAGAATTCTTCCAGTCCAGAATTACCCGATTTGGTGGTTTCATCGTTCGATCCGTACGCAGGAAATAAGGACATCTCGCACAGGACGATCGGTGCCGTTGACCGAAACCAAAACAAAGTGTGCCGTTTGTTTACCGAACCGCGCATTCGACAGTTCACCCTTCTGAAACGCACCTGGAAATTGAATCACCAACGGACGGAGCAAATTAAAGAAAATAATCCTCAGTTTCGGTGAAAACAAAAACCACAGAATCAGAAAAGTAGAAGTAACGTTCAACGA
>NC_064878.1:25829095-25859095 GCF_943734665.1 Anopheles aquasalis
ACAGGCTCTTCCAACAGCATACTTCGATTGGTTGGTGCAAACAGGAACTTAAAACTAGCCAGCCATGGCCTGCCTAGAACTGGATTCGTAGAACAGCATAGGAGGCCGGCGCCAGGCCGCCATCGCCTTCTGTTCGGGTGCCATTAAAACGAATGGAATGTTTTATGGGTTTTATGTGACTAAATGCAAGGTCACGGGGTTATTGGCATTTATTTCCGCGTATCATTCGCTAGAACTCGAACTAGTGCGCAATGAGTGCCCAATTTTTGATAAACCATTTGCTTGAGTAATTATTTTGAGTGTGTTTAAAAATAGTCTTGTGAGACAAAAGGGCTTTGATTGCTTTTGGTTGGGACCATTGGTGTTGCTAGGATTTGCTGCAAAGTAGCCAACATGGTCGACGAATTTCATCTTCCGTTATAACTGCTAATTTGTCAGCAACGAGCCATTAATTATTGCGGTTTAGAGTTACTTGAGGTAGCTCAATACAGAGGTAATGCTACCTTTCAAAATGTAGCCATTTAATGGAAATTTTATTTCTTTAGCTTGGCTGTATCCTTGCTGTGATTCAGCTTCCTTGACATGGACCTGCCTTCGTCTCATCAGGCAGACATTGCTGAATCGAATCGTCATTGCGTGAATTAAGAATTGAAATCAACTTTTGTGTGTGCATCGAATATATATTTTGGTTTTCATTTCTCCTTTCATGCTTTTCAGGAACTGAGGCTGCTATTCGTTGTGATTAGACGCCCCAAGGAACAGGAGCTGAGCCATGTTTTCCAGCTTTCGCTGGTATTTTTATCGGAAAGGATGCGGTATTCCATTTCAAACATTGGAATACATGGCCATCCGCGAGCTTACTCAAACTTTCAAGTGACCCTTTTCATCGATTAAATTAAGACGCACCAGCTCCTCGGGATGCTTCGTTTTCATATGCACGCTGCGCGTCGGATAATGAGCGAAGGCCATTCCACAGATGCGACAAGTCAGTGGTTTTTCTCCCGTATGGCTCCGCCGGTGTATCGCCAGGTGCGTACTGGTACGAAACTGTTTGTCACAAACGTCGCACTGATACGGCCGCTCGTCGCTGTGCACTCGCACGTGCTTGTTGAGGGTGGTACGCATCAGGAACATCTTCCCACACACCGGACACTCGTGGGATTTCTCCTGCGTGTGCGTCAGCTTATGGCACCGGAGCGTACCGGCAAACATGAACGTCTTCGGGCACAGATCGCACCGATACTTCCGCTCGCCGGTGTGTATGCGCATGTGGCCCTTAAGATGGTTTCTCTCCAGAAAACCCTTTCCACAAATGTCGCACTCGAAATCGCGGCGCCTCAGGTGCACACT
The DNA here is from genome assembly GCF_943734665.1 of Anopheles aquasalis. Classification (NCBI taxonomy): domain Eukaryota; kingdom Metazoa; phylum Arthropoda; class Insecta; order Diptera; family Culicidae; genus Anopheles; species Anopheles aquasalis. Next base: position 25,830,446 of record NC_064878.1, read on the forward strand.
GTTGATGTGCGTCTGCAGCTTGGAGCGTGTGGTGAAACTTTTCGGGCATTGGTCGCACTGGTGTGGCCGCACCTTACTGTGCGAGGCCATGTGTGTTGTGAGGTTGTGCACCATCGCACCACACACCGGGCATACGGCTTTTTCTTTCGCCGATTTATTTGGTGCCTTTTCGTCCGACTCATCGCCGCACTCGGGCCGCGATTCCTCATCAGTCTCCAGAAGCCGTTCTTCACTCTCTTCAAGACCAATTTCATCTGCATTTAGCTGGGCGGTCTCTGGGTCGACAGTGAATTCGTCGTCGTGGTCGTCCGTGTTCTGAGCATGCCAATCTGCTGTTTCGGAGTCCAACACTTCTTCCAGGTCTTCTCGTGCGGCAGGTGGTTTTGGCTTTCCTACCTGTATTGCAGCTGGCAGCTGAAACAAATTAAGGAGCATTAGTCGAGGGCTAACCGTATGAACCGATGCTAACTCACCTTTCGTAAGATTTCGATACATTCCCGACGCTCTTTCGTGGGTTGATCTTCTCTTCGTCCTGCTTCCAACTCGCATTTCTCCTTTTGGTTTTTACTACTTTGAACAGTTTCGTTAACTTGCCTTAAAATACCTATCGACTCATCACACTTTTGTTTAAATTTGGCAATGGCGAGCAGCGTGCGTTCGCAGTGCGTACAGAGGAAGTTCGGGAGCGCATCGTTTATGGTGAACTGTAATGGGTGAATCCAACCAAGAGGTATTAACAATAACGGCCAAACAATTGTTTCCTGCTTGCAAACCTTAAAATGGAGTAGTTCCGTTGCTAGCTTTATGACCTTCCGCACGAAATAAGCGTTGCGTCCTCGGACGTTGGTAAAGAGTGGCACAAGTCCTTCATTCGAAAGGCACAACCGACAAACGTGCTCGTAGTTTTCGGCAGAATATTGCACTTCAACAGAGACGCTGGAAGATGACCGTTTGGACATTGCGAGACCTGTGGGGGCGTTAAAATTCGTTCGAGAATCTGTGCCGAACCGCAGGATATTGTTTGAGTCCTTTGGTGCCAAAACAACACAAACAAAGACGGCGTATAAAGTGCCGAATCGTGCACTTCAAACAGCAAACATGTGTTGCAGTGCTCTGTGTTGCTTTGGAAATGGGTACGAACATTCAGAAATACTAGTTTTCAGTGCAACTACCAAAATAGAACACAATCGGTGCGTAATAGTGAGCCATTTCGATAATAAGTCACTGAAGCCGCGATTCTATTTGAAACCGGATTGAAGGGATCGTAAACAAATCTGACAGCGTGTGGGTGTATGGATACGGCCATCGTTTGGGAGGAACTTAAATTCATTATCCTGAAACAGCGAACGGCTTGTAAATTTTGCTTAGTTGGCGCCAATTTACTTCTGTCGTTCACCAACGATGAGCTGGAACTGCAAGCTATGGCAAAGCAGCCTCTGAATTAGAACCAAATTGCATCCTTTCCGCGGAAATGGCGGCCGCAGGAGAAGAATAATCCCGGTATTATTGGCGACGGGGTAGAGATAGGCGTTTTCAGTTAAACGCTGTCGGCGAAACATTCTTTCACAGCCAGGTTGTGGCGCATGTAAAACAACATTGCTTAGGATTAATTGTTTCCGTATATTTCCTGTTGTCATTTCTCTTTACATCACAATCTCAGCAATGCTCTTTTCACTTTTCGCGTTATCGCTTCCTGCGGGATTGTACGATACCTTGCCTCAAAGCGTCTTTACAATAGTGCCATTCCAGCGCAGCAGTGGTCTGTAAGTCGGGAAGCTGTTGTAATGGTCACATTTTAATTGCCACCATTACCATCCTCGTCATCATCATCATCATCATCGATGACGACCACTGATTCCATGTCGATGGTGGATTGTTTTGCCGCTTTTGGGTATCTTTTGGATAACTGTGCTAGCTTAAGCTTATTTTCTTCCACCAGATTCTTGTAGAACGCCTTTTCCTGCAGCTTGGCTTTGGCGGATTGTGTCAATGTGCCGATGATTTCCGTCGCCTACCGGAGAAAACAGTGCAAAGGGAGCAAAGGGAAAAGGATGGTATAAGAAACGGAACCCAAGAGAGCGAGCTTTATCGCAATCCGCTGGCAGAACACATTTGCTTACCCTTGTTACGACCTGACCTTGGCTCCAGCTGTCCTTGTGCTTTTCGTACGTTACCTTTGGATAGCAGAGCATGGTCAACCGTAGCGCCAGCACCTGATGCAACAAATTCGGATCCTTCCGCGCTATGGCACTTTCAAATTCTTCGAGTTTTCCCTTGGCAGAGAAATCCACTATGCCGTATTTGGTAATAACCTGCGGTATGATGATGGGTTCGAAGGTTTGTCATGACATGACACTAGTAGGTAGCGTAGGCGTTGAACGTTGAAGAAACACTTACACATCGTTGGTTGATGATGCTACGAAGCTTTTTCGAGTCGAACACCGGGTACACGTTCCCATGGAACGTCCAAATGATCTTCAGATTGCTCGGCAGGAAGGCATAGGTGTTTAGTTGAATGAACCTGGCGAAGGAAGAATTGGAGTGATCCGCATTAAGTCAGAGGTTAGTGAAAGGTGGCAATCGTAATCAAACGATAGGAGGGGGTGGGTCTGGCGAACAAATTACTCACTCATTCAGCACTTTGACAGCACACTCCATGTTCGGTACGACAACGGACCGCTTCTGAGAGGTGAGCTCGGGCAGTCGCAGAATTAATTGCCCCTCGATTTGCATTCGCACTACCTCTACCATGCCCAGGTTGGGTATGTTAGACACAAGGACACCCTTCTTGTGCAAATTGCTTAGCATTGTTGCCTCCGTCTCCGGCAGTATACTGGACAGTGCGGAGTTGCTGGACATTACTCCTCGCACACCAGGCTGGGACCTCTTTGCGGTACTGGACGACGACGAGCTAGTGGCAACATTCGTCGCATCTTCAACAGTTGCTCTAGCGGTGGCATTGCTCGCAGGTCGCTTTCTATTGCGAACCGCCGGTACCGATGCTCTCGTTGATGTTGATGGTGCTGAGGATGACGATGGACCTACAACCGCATGCTGGCGAGGGGCTGCTGGTTCATTCTTTTTGTTTACCTCTTGGCCGCTGCTTACAGTTTGGCCAACCGCCAGGCTAGCGCTCTTCGCCTCTAGACTGGCAGCAGTAGAAGCTCGTGGTGTGCTGGTGCCTTCGGCAGGCGACTGAATCTTTGAACTGCTTTCGGTCGGCTGGATCTGTATCTTGCCAGTTATGGCATTTGGATTGGGTTGGCCAGCCGTAGCAGGTGCATCGCTCGTCGGCTTGGGTGGAATGATAATTTTATACTTTCCGGTGTACTTTTTAAAATCGGCCATAGTCACCACCGAGTTACGTCGAACCATTGGCATCTGTCTGAGAAGTTGCGCTTCGGAACCCGAAGGCTTAGTAGCCAGTTGTGGTTGCGTGGTCGGTTGCATGCGTGGTTCCGTGGCCGGTGGTTTCGCTACCGCCTGCACAACACCCACTGCACTCGATGCCGGTACGATGGGCAGCGGTAAGGATACTCTTGAAGGTGCATCCGTCCTCTGTAGCCCACTCATAACGGGGCTCGTGATAGGAGCATCAGGAGTGACAGGTGCTAACGACACTTTTGAAAAACCATTCGTGTTCAGACGGAGCGTGACGGTTCTGCTAGGAGCTCCAGCAGTAGCAGTAGAGACAATCGAAATCGGACTACGAATCTCCTTCGTCGTGATGTGAGTTGCATCGGAGATACGTATAAATTTCGCTTGGATGGGCACATCAAGCTTCCGTGACTGCTGCGGTTGCTGTTTTTCAACACCACCATCACCACCACCGCTGCCACTCATCACATCAACCGATTTACGCTTCCGGTTCATCGTTGGTGGAACGACGATTGTTCCATCTTGTCCACTTTTGGCTACTGCTAGTACTGGTGCCGGTGCTGTTCCTTCTGTTGGTGGTGTAACTGATGTTTCCGTGGTAGCAGTTACTTTTTCCTCAGGTTTGGGCCGGCTGGACTTGATCAAGTGTTCCACCTTGCGCTGTTCCTGTTCCGTGTACTGCATCGTTTGTTCCAGTAACTGGGCCAACCGATCGGTGTCGTCATTTTTCACAGGCGCAATCAAAGAACCGTCAGAACCTGAATCAGGTTCACCGGATCTAGCTTCCTTCAACGATGCTGCAGCGGACACGGAACCGGAGGATGAGCACTGCTGCTGTTCGATGTCACTGTTTTTCCTCCTCTCATAATCGTCACCATCCTTTTCGATCTCCTCATCATCATCGTCGTCGTCACGGTTGCCATTGTCGTCAACGCGCAACTTCTTCGGCGGTATATGATGCACCACAGTAGGACGATCCACAGCCGACGGCGCTAGCGCTACGCGGCGGACAGTAGCTGGAATGGGGGGCTTACGAATGATCGTTGGTTTACACTCAGCCACCGCACCAGGTTCTGCTGCAGGCGGCTTCGTGGTGGCGGCAGTATCGGTAACGACTGGTTGGCTCCGTTTCAACAGCGACCGCTGGCTCGTTGTTGCGGCTTTTGCCGCATCTGTTGTCCCAGCACCGCCGTTCGCTTTAGAACGTACCGGCTCTGCGGTGCCAACGTGTGTATCGATACCATCTGTTGTCCCAGCACCGCCGTTCGCTTTAGAACGTACCGGCTCTGCGGTGCCAACGTGTGTATCGATACCATCTGTTGTCCCAGCACCGCCGTTCGGTTCAGAACGTACCGGCTCTGCGGTGCCAACGGGTGACCCGATGATTGTGGGAGGTTTCCTGTGGAACGAATAGGTCATAGCGGGAGTGATGTAGCAGGTTGACGCTTTCGACCTTGGCACTGTTTCACCGTTGCGCCTTAATCTCGTACGATCGAGCTGGCGCTGCAGCAGATCCATCGCTTCCGGTGGCATCTCAATCCACAGTCCACGGGTACGATTCGCACCGTCGGGGATTACAATACCTTTCTGGCGCTCGTGCTCTTCCCGCGTATACAGCAACCCATCGCTGGCAACGCACAGCATGATGTCGACCTGCGTTTGAGAAATGTGGAACGGGCCGATGTAGATGCTGTTGTCCTGATAGGGTGCGGCATAGATGCACGGCAGTGTCCGTGGTCGTCGGTTTACGGTACGCGACACGGGGTGCTCCGTCGATAGCGTAAACTCTAGACAGCGCACAGCCCGGTGCCGGTTGGCATGCTGGATCGCCTCCATCAGCTGGCTATACTGGATGCAATATCTCCACGCGGGAATGTACATGTCGGTGAAATCGTCGACTATGTGTAACTTGATCCAGCGGCAATGCCTGCTCCGATCCTGCACGGATCCATCAGTACTCGGGCATGCGGGTGCGATGTCGATGTTTGACGAACGATTCAGCGGTAGTTTTGCACTTTTCGTACCCTGGATAGATGCCGCAGTTGACGGCCGCATTGTGGTACCGGTATTTTTCTCGAGTAAGCTACTGGTCGGGATGACACGGAGCTTAGGCATGCCGCCACCACCAGTGGTGGTCGATGAAGGCGGAACGGGTGAGCGATGGTTGGATGGTTCGGGTTCAATCTGCGACTCCTCCTGGGAACGTTCGTAACACGTATCAGCAGGACTGTGACTTTTGTTCATCGAACTCTTTACGGAGTTGAACGCCGTTAGCTCCTTAATTGGAAGTGCTGCTTTCATTGCTGCTAAGGGTAGGGATTGGCGATCTTTCGGTGTTTTGATGAACCCACAGAAGAGCCAGTAGTGTAAGCCACCGTACAGTATAAGCCCAAGGTGCCGATTGCTTTCCGGACTATCAAGGCTGGAGATGACCATGCGGTGCAGTACTGATGATTGTAAGTTGGCCTGATATTTCACCAAGTCGCACTGACTGTGGAGCTGCCAGAGATGCCGGGCGCTAGTGTACGACTTGTAGTTGCGCACCAGCAGCGGCGCATTGTGTCGCCGGTTAATCCAGATCAGTGTCTGCCTGTTGCCATCATTGTATGTCACATCAATTACGTCGGCTTGGCCAATGGCGAACGCATTTGTCAGCGCCGTCCAGCGGCAGATGTGCAGAATGCCCGCCTTTACCTGGCTGAGGCAGGGCGTGTCGCGAGACAGTAGCGTCGAGACGTGGCGCATCAACGATAAGATCTGCGCCTGTTTGGGTGGTGTTATTCCGTCACCCGAGTTCTCATCGTCATCATCATCATCATCATCATTGACTTCATGTGGCCCGTTACGTTGCTGGTTGACATCGTGTCTTGACGCTGATGATGCTGCCGAATAGAGCTGTTGCTGCTGCTGCTGCTGCGGCTGGCAAGGTATACCGCTGGGTGTTCGAACGTGCGCAATGGAATGACGACGATCGAGAATACGCCCTACTGTGGCCGGTGGCATCAGCGACGGTCGTCCTCGACTGGCATTGGCAACGGGCGGCACGGCGCAACCAGATTTCATTACCACGTCACCTGGGCACGCACTGGGAATGGTGTTGATGGGTATCTTCACGATGTACACCATGGCACTGGAGTGTGAAACCAAATTGTCCAACACGCCCGGACGGCGTAGCATGCGTACATCGACGAATGCCTTTTTGAAGCCGCAGATCACCAGTCGCATTGTCGGCGTGCGTAGTAGGTCATAGCTATGGTTCGGATCCACTAGATGCACGTTCTGCAACCGTCGCTGCCCTGTGCGCACGGGTGATGGGTAGGCTTTCTCTCGCTCGATGAGCTCGCGTAGCTGACGCTGCGTAACCACTAACGTTGGAGCAAGCTCGCTGGTAGGACTTTTAGTAGCGGTGCTATCAGTAGTATTCGTAGAACTAGGGGAAGTAGTAGCAATAGTTTTAGAAGTTGTAGCATTAGTTGAAGAAGCACTAGGACTACTAGTAACACTGGTAGTCCGATTCTTCAGGCTGTTGCTACTGCTGCTGCTGCTGCTGCTGCTGCTGCTCGGTACCGAAGTCCGGCGGATAGCATGCGCCTTGGAGGAAGTAAACTTCTGTTTGCGGCGTCCCTCCACCACGGGTAGGTGCTCGTCCTCCGAGGACTCACACATCACGATTTGCGCTGTCTGCGAGACCGGTGGAGAAGGTTTGATGGGGCTTCTCACCGGCTCCTCAGCGTCACGGTTAGCAATTCCGTTGGTTAATCGCTTCGGAGGAGATGCCACCGGTTTGGGCGGTGATTCCTCTTGCGGAATGCGCTTCAGCACGATGTTCGAAATGCCAGCCTTCGGTGCAGGGCGGGCAACTATTTTGTATTGCGCATCGGCATGCTGCTGCTGCTGCTGTTGCTCTTCCATCATTTTGCGGAGTTGCCGTGGCCTTATCCAGTCACCGGTCGAGAAGCGACGTCGCATGATGCCTTTACGCCGGGGACCATTTTCAATGCCAACACCATTAGGAGTAGGAAGGGACTCAGTGGTGGCGGTAGTCGTGGTATTTGCTTTCTGCCTACGCTTCACCCTTCGCTCCCCCGGAGGTTTGTACGATTCTTCCGAGCTTTCGCGCTTCCTGGCAGATCCACCGGAAGAGCATATCGAAGTGTGAGGGGGGCGCCCGGGACGTCTGGGAGGTGCAGTTTCGGGAGAAATTTTTTCAAAAGAATACAATCGCTTGCGGGGTAACGGTGCAAGGTAAGGCAAACTGGCGGCGTTACCACTGTCTACCTCTTTCTTGGGTTCCAACAACAGATTACTGCTACCGTTCGTTATCATCATTTTGCTCATTCTGCCAGCAACGCTCGTGGTGTTGTTATTACCGCTACTGGATGGGCTATTCGTCGCTGTTGTCGACGGAGACGACGACTCCCAAGACGTTTGCTCGACGCAGTTTTCCTCGAGAAAACTGAACGGTTTACCCTGGGTTGCAGTACCACCGCAGTAGCAGCGGTATAGCTGATGCACCATACACCACGGTTCGAGAGCGGTGAGCGCGCTCAAATTGTACAGGATTACGTGCGCATGTCTCATCCGATCGGGAAGCGATAGCGGTTTCACCTGCAGAGCCATTTCTTCCGATGGTAGCTGTGGTGGTGTGGCCGGTACGCAGTCCTCAAACCCAAACCGACCACTCAGTAGCTTCTGCATGCTGTTTTCATTATAGTAATCGTCGTACTTTTTCGGTTTCTTCTTCTGCCGGCGCGTCTCGGATTCGGTGTTGCGCACCAGCACCGTTGCATTGTCGGTGAGGATGACGGTCGGCGTGAATTCACGTTCCTCCTTGGCCAGCCGAGCCGTTGCCTTCTCGCGCAGATACTTCACGTCGGCACTGGTCAGTGACGATCGTTCCTGCTCCCCTCCTCCTTCGCTACTACGTTTAATCTGTACCGGCGATAGATGAACAATATGCGGTTATTAATCTGACCGCAACAGAAGAGGAGTGTGCTCTGTTGGTTTCTTGCCAATCTTATGCATCCTTACCTTTACTTCATGCGTGTGATTGACCATTTTCTGCTCGTAACCACAAACACACCCTAGCACGCATTCGATGCGCTGACAGTGGCTGGTGCGCGACTCACTGACGGTGGCTTGGGCCGACATGGACCCTCCCAGCACATCACAGATACATCCCTTGGCACAGTACACTGGATCACATGGCCGATGGACAGACTTTGCCGATGGATCGGTCGCCGATGAATCACGACCGCCGGTTCCACCGAGGGCCGGCTGGCTAGGACTTTGGATGATGGTCGCATTCAGACGTTTCATTTCGCGCCTATTAAAAGAGAAGGAAGATAGAATAGAATTAAAATATGTTTGTGCATATAGTGCGATCCCGCACGGTCCTGTACTTACAGCAGTTTCGATTTGGTCGCAGGTTTGCTACATTCTGGCGCAGGTTTTTCAGTGGCAACGGAATCGGTAACTGCTTTGGTTGGTGGTAGCGTACCCTTTGAATCGATTGCCATCTTTTTATCATCTTCGCCGGCGTTATCTTTTTTCTGTTCGGGCAAAAGTGGTTTTGCATCAGGCTCCTCCTCCCTATAATCCAGATCAGGATCATCGGTTACAAATAACTCTTCGGCGATTGTGATTGCCACCGAGTTGGTCAGCTCACTGAGCACATCGGCACAGATTCGTTCGTCCTCGTCAACCGGTGCCGTCTTTATCGCGGAGTCTTCCTTCTCGAGCGCACAATCGATCGCTTCACGGAAGGTTAGCCGCTGTTCGAGCTGTTGCTCGAATTGTTCCAGATCAGCGGCACCAAAACCACCGCGTCCGCTGGTACGCACAACGGTGGCCTCGCCGGGGCGCGTGATCAGCCTCCGACGGATGAGCAACCGGCGCTCGTCGTTGGCGTACGGTAGCTGAAAGATGAACGATCGCTCACCATCCTCTCCCGGCAGCACGTCACTACCGCGCGTCGAGCGCAGCGTAGACACGGCAAACCGTGCCCAGTTCTCCGTGATGCCACTGTACGGCAGAATCATCTTTAAGTACGGCTTGATGATCCCATCGAGCGGACGATCGATTTTCGGGAACACCTCCAGTTCGACCGTGGGCATTTCAAAGATTTCCAGCGGCCCCAGGTACGGATCCTGCTCGAACGCTGACGGTGGCAAGCGTTTCGATGACAGCGGTCCCGGTTTAGTGTCTGGGAACGATCGATAATTTTGATATTCCTGCGAACGATCCGGTAGCAGCTTCGGTCGTCCGCTGGGCATCTTTCGCTCGTCAGAATCGTCCGCTTGCTTCTTGGAGGCACAGAAGATAGCGGCCCCGCTCTTCGGTGGCTCCATTGGCGACAGATCAACGGTAACCCCGGGGGGGAAGTGGGCCGGGCAGCGGCAATTGTTGATATAATGGATCCTCCGTCCACCCGACGATTTCACGACGCCTGAGTACACCTTCTTCCGCATCAGCAGCTTGTTCGGGTGATTGCCCCGACATCCCATCAGTTTCGTCCAGCGGCCATCGATACAGATGGCCTGAAAGTTGTAACGATCCTTCTCGGTGCGTAACCACGACAGTGCACGCCACGTGCCACGTGTGAACGGTATCGGTTGATCCTGCAGTTCCTTCATCCGCTCGAAATCTAGCTGTTCATCCTGGTTCCTCGTTTTCATCATTAGAAACCGATAAATCTTGGACTCGTTGTCGATCATCGGGTAGCGCACGTCGCTCAAATGCTCCAGCAGAATGCGCTTCTGGGCGACGGTACGCGGTCGAATCATGTCGCTCGGCCGGAGCGGACACTGTAACCGCGGTGGATGCGATCCATAAGACAGGAGCCCATTTTCACGCAACAAATCACTGCGAATGGTAACGGTGGAACTTGGCGAGGCACAACGGCTATCCTCCTCCTTATCGCTAATGGGCGTACCGTAGGCAAGAAATGGTGCGTACGGTTGTGATTTCTTCACGATCGGCGTCGGCAGCAAACCCGGCAGGCTCGGTTTGTCCAGCTTTACCACCTCACCCTCATCGAACCCATAGAACTCGGTGGACGAGTTCGAGTTGGTACTATCTAGATCGAGATTAAGACTTTTGTGCAGCTTACCGAACACCTTCGAAACGCGTACGCGCCGCGGTTCCTCCGGTATTTCAATGTACCGTGGACGAGCGGCAATCTTGGTGCGATCGCGCAGACAGCGCCGCGATTGCTGCGATTGCTCGCCCATCCCATCGTCTCCTCCATCCCCTCCAAAGCCATTCGTGAGCGGCATAGTTGGCGGTGGAAGGTTGAACTTGTCAAGCAACGAATCGACGAATGACGCTTTGCGTTCCTCGAGCGGTTCCAGCTGGATTTCGCAGGTGTACGTCGGATCGAGGATGTCCGTTTTGGAGGTCTTTAGCGGGGTGTATCCAGACTTTCTTTTCTGTTCACTGGCAGCCCCACCGTCTGGTGTGGCCTTTGGTGAGGAATAACCTTGTGGGTCGTCTAGTGCCTCTCCAGGGGAGGGCGACGATTCAAGAGCATTGCGTTCTACATGCTCTTCCTTTAATTCTTTTTGGTTTGAAATTACACTGAGATCTACTTCACCGGTGGTGGTAGTGTCGGCCGAGGCAGGTGCTGCTGCTGATGACGTTGTTGCTTGTTGATTGGTTGCCTCTGCAGCACTGTCACGCGAATTAGATTGATCCACATCCGCGCCATCATTCGTTTCATCGACACTACGTTCTAACTCTTCCAATCGTTCCTGCAACATCGAAAGCACAAGTCGAAACGTCCAACGCACGGAACAGTACTCTTTAAGGTCCTTCTTCAATTCACCGATTAACGTAGCTCGATTGACCGCTTCCTTCTGCTTTTCCTCCTGTACAGCTCCTTCAACTTCCGATGATTCACACTCTACCTTCTGCTCTTCGCCCAGTTCTTCTTGATGAACGTCCTCCGATTCACTTTCTTCGCCCGACTGATCACTAGAATCGATTGACACTATTTCTGGTTCTTCGCGGGCCTCGACACTCACCGGAACCACACTTTCCACCTGATCCACTTTCTGCGGACCAGTTTGCTTCTCAATCGAACGCTTCAACGAACACTTCTTCTTTCCGGCGAGCTTCGGTCCCTTAAACAGGCGTTTCGGAAAGAAATCTGCCACAGTACGCACGGAACGATGATGATGATGATGATGATGATGGCTGGCACTCCGTGCGGACAGATTGCTACCAATGCGCCCCCTTTGCAGGAGATGCTTCCTGCGTCTAATCCTATTCAACAACTTGGTACCGTGCGAGGTGAAACCACCTGGCTGTCTATACATTAAACGGCGATGTCGTAACAGCGCCGGTACGGTCTGTCCCGAACGCGGATCTCCGGCTTCCGACGGATGATCGTTCAAGAAGATATGATGATCACTAGTGACGGATGGTTGAGCTACCCCGGCTGACGAGGTGGCAGCTGTCCAGTCCGTGCGTTTTCGTGCTCGGATCTGCTCCAGTCCGAGCCCAATTCTCATCTTCTCTTGAAACTTTCGGATTGCGGTCGCGGCCTTGCGCCACACTTTGTAGGAACCAGCTGGGGTGTAGCGATGGTGGTGTACGAATCAAAAATGCATGCTTTTCAAGTTGGTTTGCATTTTGAACAGGAACAAACTCGTACAGTAACCAGCCCGAAGAAAGGAATCACATCAGTTGCGAGGCAATTTGGACATCAGCTTTTTCGATGCTCCGTCAGCAAGCCATGATCTAAAAGTACGCAGAAACGGTAAATTAGTGGCTGAACTTAGTAGTGATGTAACTCTGAAATCGATAATCTCTAGACTTTTCTTTTCTTCCTTCGAACCTCACCATATTCTAACTTCACATTACCAATCGTTCCTTTGCGAATGTTCTGGCCAGCACAGTATAATGAAAACTTTGTCTAATATAAAATTATTCGTTCAGTACTGCCAGCTTAAGCACATTTTCGTTTGACCTAACCTCTATCTCTCTCATTCAGCCTCTACTGCAGTTGCCCCGCTGTGGGCGAACTTGACTCAAGAAAAATTCAAAATGGCTACCAACGCCGACAAAATATGGTCCAAGCAGGCGACGAATCGGTACAAACCTTCCGACTACGTTCGACGATTACCCGGATATCGTATGCAGCGAATCGTGAGATTGTGTGCGTCTGTGTGTAGTTCAGCTAATATGGAAACGATTTCTCGCAGTAGGCTGAATGGAACAATAATCAGTGGCGAAAAGGATAACACTTTTAGGAAAAACTAAACTTCGTCCCGAAAACCATACATTCCGATGCTGTGAGCTTCCTCTCCGGTATTCCGGGAAACCGCGGCCCACGAAAAGATACACACAGCTACCAGCAGCACGCAGCAGCGCCGTAAAAGGAGTAGCACAGGTCACAGCTCCGTCTCCGTAGCGTCACCAACAAAAGGAAGATCTCAATCGATTGTAATTAAAGTATAGTCACTGTGGCAGAGGCTCGTGTGGAAGGCGAAGGGCAGCGACCGTAAAAGCAGATGGCGCTCTACCTGGGACCCAAAACACAGCAGAACCAACAATCGGGCACACGCACACACGGACGCACGCACGCGCGCTGTCACTTTCTGTCCGAAACGCACGGATGTTTTGTTGCTGCAAACGGAGCCGATTAACTCGATTCTTGGCCGCAGGATGTCTATCCCGTGGTCGAGAGCTTCTTCTTCGGCTTGGCCAGTTGGCAATCTCTTGAACAAACAGTGGTCTATATTCGTGTGGTGCGAGGCTGCGGGGGAGCGAAGGTGGAAAGTTTCCAAGCGCGAGTGTCGCTAACAAGATAAGATGTTTGGCTCCAACTCGGACCCTTCCGATCGCAAACCCAACTCTCTGTCGGTCTCTTTGTGGGCATTGCTGTGTTGTGAATGGTTAGGTGAAATGTAAGAAAAAAGTTGTTCGATTCGAGATGACGGAAAAGGGCTCGATTTGATGGATTGACCGTTTGTGATCGCCTCGGGGCATCCAGTGGCCTTTCCCTTTGTTTACCAGCTATCAACGCTATCACCGAATTCCATCATGAAACATATTTATGAAGGAAAAGTTCTGTTCCGCGTTCCTTAATGCTCAGTCCCAGAGCAGTGCACACACCCAAACAAAGCCTCCTATTGTCACGACGGTTTGCATTCGCCCCTAACAATGTTTTTTGAGACAGAGATGCGACATCAGACGACACAGCCCCTCTCGCTCGTTTCCAACGTTCGCCACCGGCAACAAAAAGCTGTGCTCCAGAACAACTCCCGCACGCACGCACTGTGGTGCGTGACAAGGGGATGCGGGAGGAAAAGGCAAAACATGATCCGTGCTGTAGTCCGCTGATGCGCCATTTGCTCGAGATGCTTCACCACCACCAGCGATTCCAGGCGGAGTTGATCTCACACACCCATACCAGCGTGCGTTTCCGTGAAAAGGGAAAAGCACCCCGCGCTCTACAAGCAATTTTCATCAAAGTACACCTTGCTGGTTGTGCGCACTTTCGTCCGGTAAAGTCATCTCTGGTTCCGTTCCTTTTTCGACTGTGTAGGATGCGTGAAAAAGTTTGGACAATCAGTGATGAAGTTGTTTTTTTCTGGTAAACAAAAGTTATGAATTTGATTTTACATTTATGATGATAATAAAAGAAGGAAGACAAAGAACATGATTTTGGTGATCCAATAGGGTACTTACACCTCACATCGGAAAACTGTGCACTTTAATATTACTCGAAAAAGGAAAACACTGCTCAAACTACAAATATCACATCACCGAAAACCGTGCGATTTGGCGTTATTTCACAACCTCGAAAGCACTACCTCACACTGCAAAGGCTAGAACAGGAGTGAAAATTTTTGACACTGCGTCCCCTTGAGCTTGTTCCGTCATCGGCCGCCATTTTGTTTTTCACCCAGCACACCTGAACAAGTGATCATCCCGCCCTAGTAGTGCTGCCAAACAACGGTTGGCTGCAGGCGCACCTCGAAAGGCAAGCGCATCGGAAGTGAACCAACAATCGCAACATGAAACTTATGGAACCGCATGGAACATAGAGGGAAAAAACCGAAAATCTCTCCTAGGTTAACCATTTCCGGTTTTCGGTTGCTGCGCATGACAAGTCTCTTCGGCAAGATGGCAGCACTGGATGCAGTGTTACCAACCGCACCCACCAGGTGCTAGCGCCCCACCGCGCGCGCCCTTCTGGCGAAGAGGAGGTTAGGCAACACCGGGTCAGACTGAACATTATCCTACAACTTCATTTGACTCTACTTGCTTAAATACTTCATTCCAGTTTACCTTGCACTGCAGTTTTGCAAACTTACCTTCTAATCCCATTGAACTGCGTCATCTACCGTTGCTCTGCATCACCGCAAGCCAACACTGCTTAGCACATTCCATGGTAGGCAGGTCGAAAAAATGGCGGCGCTCATTCGAACTTCCTCTTCTCAGCAACCATCTCTTTCCCACAACATGCCACCACGCCGCCATGCATGTCCACCCGGCCACAGTCCTCACAGCCCAAGAACGCACTCCACTAACGTTCCGCCCGGCGCAGCTACATTTCCGGATGCACTTATCACCGGTTGCTGCGATGGTTCTACAATCAGCAACGGCCACGGGTTAGTTTCGCGAATTGCAGCGTCTCGTTTCGATGAATGATTTGGCCTTTTTTCTCCGCAAACTTGCGTGTTTGCATGTTCCAAGGCAAACTCGATTCAAGCGAACTGTCAAACCGCCTCATCAGCTTTGTTTGGGCGGGATTTCATTTGGGCACCGTTTACAACAGCGCCCGGGTTGGGATGGAGTTGGATTTTCGGTTTTTGGCCTTTTCAACAATATTGATTTTGGTTTAATTAATCGATTATGCACGCACGAGAAATGGTTGAATGATTCTATCCAATCCGGCAATTAAGCTGTCTCTTTTTTAAGGGGAGCAGTCCCCACATTTCTTTACTCGCTTCGTTACCACCATTGTTGACACGACGGGCGTTTGTTTCTTATCGCGCGTCTTCACAAACATAAAAGCATATTTTATGGACCCCCAAAATCAAAGAACAGTACAGATGAAGAAAAGCACAAAGCGTTCTTTTATCTATTTAAAAGATGTTTCCTCTCATTTCTTCTCTTAATCTTAGCAGGTCTCAGACCAATTTGGTTGAAATGGTGACTCGATTATTTCATTCCGAGTCTTCGATGTCTTGAACGTCGTTTTGTGCTGTTTAATGATACAGGAACTGGCTTCTTTTCGATCTTCCGTTATCGCAGTTCTGGGGAATATTGCTTCTAGAGGAACTAATTGACCTCTGGTGGTGTCGTGGTCGATGAATCTTTCTGCAGAACAAAGAGATAGAAACAAATGAAAATGGTTTTTATGCGGTGAAACTCGTTCACGACGGAAGCTGCACACCTGATGGCCAACATTTACCTGAAGAGGGTTAAAGATTTTCTCAAAACAATCGCTGATCGCTTCCCACCAAGAAGAGCGTGCGCGAGCGGCTCAGCGCGAAGAGAGGGACGATATGGACACGCACACACTGGAAAACGCTGTTGTTGATGCGAAGAACCGCGAGCGAAAAGGGTTAAACCAACGATTCGTAAGTTCGCGCTTGCCGGGGAAGGTGTACTTGCTCGAGGCGCCACTTGCTAGCTTATTATTAATAAACCGTAACTGCCAGAGCATCATTCGTTGTTTGCGAATCCCTTCCTCTCCGGTTCGGTGCCGGTGATGTGGCCGTACTCATCCGTTGTTTTTGTGTCTTCTGTGTTGCTTCTTCTGTAAGTGCTTCCTCTGTTATCTCGTGAGTTTTGTGTTTGTTGGGGTTTTGTACCAAAAAATAAAAAACAGTGAATGCCCGTCGACCTGCATGATCGCGGCTAATCTTAAATGCGTTTGTGCTGTGATGTCAAGATCGGTGATTATGGTGACGTTTCCAGCATCCAGATCACTGATGGGGCTGCACAAAACTCCTGCCGTAGCCGGTGGGGTTGTGTGCGTTCGGTATGTGCGCTGATCGGTAACATCATTGAAGCGAGGCAACAATAATCGCGAATTCAAGTGCCACCGTCTTGCAGAGAGTCGGATCCATAAAATAATCAAGCAACAGGAGCCCACGGATCGAGACACCGTTAGTGCAAACCGCGAAGCGGCCACAGATGAGTTAGTTCATAAAAACCAATAACACGCCTGTTGCGTTGTGGCGTTGTGCGTTCGGTGATCATATTTACAATTTAAATGACCTCCAATCCTTAACGACTGCGCGCTAACCTTCGTGTCACGAGGCGTCAGCGGTTGCTGCTGTGTACTCGGAAACGGACCAAAAACTGCGTGAGATAGAATCGTGAGTAAAAGTTTTTGAAATTCCACGGGAAACCCCATCTCCACCCAGGGACAGCACCAGCGCAAACACATTTCATTTCGTGAGCGACAAATGGAGAACCGCGAAGAAAAAGGGGGATGATAAAGCGGCGAATAGTTTATAACGTTTTCCGGAGTCTTACGTCAGCACCAGCTGCTTGAGCGGGGTGCCACAAAAGAAACAACAGAGTTCGGCTTGGTGAGCACGTTCCAACAGCGCGAGCGTAGCGGGCGCGTGGAGCCGCTTACGTTGTTGCTTGAGACTCCGGATCGTTGGTTGGAAGGCGGTTTGATAGACCCAGAGGGCACCGTTTGGGTGGGGTGGTAGTGAGGTGCAGGCGTTTGAATGCAGTATATCACCCTACAACCCCTCGGGAAGGCCAGCCACCATTAGCCGTGTGATGATTGCATAGTTGTCGTTCGTCCCTGCGCAACCACGCTCGCACGTGGCATTGAAGTGAACCGATCACTCTCCTGAAGGGGGTTTGATTCTGGCGGCAAACACCAGTTACGCACAACCAGGTGCACAACAGAGTGTGGCCGGTGTGAATCATACTCCAACATTCAGCAGGATAGTGATAGTGAAACTCCTTCTACACAGAGGGGGTTTAATATGATATTAATATCTTACTGGGTTTTAATATGGAGTTTGATAACACTGTTTCACCCGAGAACCTTTGCCGTGGTGCAGATCGACGTGTTGTGGGGTGTAGTGAGGAGCGCTACCTTCAGACCACCTTCGAGGTACGCCTGCGTGAGCATAGCATAGCATATCATCGGAATTCTTGGGCCAGACATGCTATTTTAGCTTCTCTGCAATAGAAAACTGTTAGCTTGTGCTGAGCCGTAGCCGAAGAGTGTCCGGGGCAAGGTACTGCCGGCCGAGACATTGAATGGCGTCTCAAGGTGGTCTCAATAATATTTTGATGCGCATGTTATTTGGACCTCCACAGCGTGAGGTATCGATCGGCCGGTTATTTGCAATAGAAGTTGATTGATACCTTTTTTCCAAATTGGAGCGATTACATTATCACAACGAATGACAGTATCAATTCTCTGCTACTGTTATTGTGTGATACTGGTTTCGACTGCTGCTAACCGGATTGAGGCAATGCAATACTCGCTTTGTGTTGTTATATTATCTGTGTGTGACCTACTGATGATAATAACGCACGATCATTTACGATCGGCATACGTGAAACCAACGATATCTCTGTGTAGCTTTGATGGGAAAATAATATTTCAGTTACGATGTTCCAGTAGCAAAACATATGCAAACAATAATGGGTCAATAATCTTAGATAAATTTTATTTAGAGAAGAAAATCTTATGAAAGTTGTATTATAAGCTTTAAGAGCGACGATCTCGTAATTTAAGTAAATTATGTTTAGGATAGGGTTTCAAGGAATTTGAATCAATGCGATTGAATTGATAATATGCAAAAATAAACCAGTAACTACGCAACCACTGCATGACACACATTTGTAGTAACTTACGTTTTCATGCATTATCTACCATCTGAGTGACATCAGCGTTGAGACACGAATAGAAGCATTTCATTCAGAGTCATCGCTAACGGACCACAAATGCAAGTGTGTATGCTTATCAGCCTCATCACTTATCTCTCAATTAATTGACAGTAGTCAATTGTCAGCTTTGGTCAGCCCACTGGCCACACACTTGATACATCAACATGCGAAACACAGCATTCCCTTCGCTATTCCGTCGCAGTTAGTCACCAGTTTATGATATATTAAACAGGGTCCGAAACAAAAAAGAAAAAGCGAACCTCGAAATTCCTTAGAAACACTCTCAGAAGCGTTATTCCACCAAGCCACGTTTTGCGTCATTTCACGTAATTAATCTGTGGACTTGTTGTATGCACTAACTTTTAGCGTTTCATGTTGCTTGAGAATGAGTAACTCTTTTTTTTCTTAAAGAGTCATACAACGGCTTCATAAATACGTAGTCTTTTTAGAAGTTTTATTCTCAATTCCTATCAAATACTCTTGAGCAAAGTGGTCGAACTACTCTTTCGATCGTTTGGCATTGGCTTTTAGAAGGATTGGTTCTCCAACGAAGTTGTTTGCTTCGCTAGGAATGAACAGTTGCTATTACCACATAAGAGATGAGATTTGTTTCACCCAATACTTAATAAAAGCGAACAACGATCCTATTCACCTTGTATCACTATCAAGACCGAGCACGAATATCGATGAGTGCACAGTTATGCAGTAATTAGGGTCAGTTCTGAAAGATTTTACTTACAAAGCAGCTGTTAAGGCTCGTGGAAACCATTACCAATTGTCGGTACGAATATCAATCGAGTCGAACATAAAAAACGGAAAATTTCCACAAGATAATGCAACTTTTCTTTCCGCATAACAATGCAGGGGTCTACACATGATCATACCGACAATGACTACTGCGCTGAGTCATTAGATGATCCCAGAATGTTGTCGATTCCGATAGCAATTACAAAGAATAAAAACATATTATTCATTGTTTCCCAGAAACGTTGGAAATATTGAGTGTCAACTTGCATATATTTGTTTAAATTGGAGGGATCGTGATCTAAAGACATTTATTTGAAATTCCTTGTTTGATCATTGTTTTTTAGCAGAGTGCATGAATTAGC
This sequence comes from Anopheles aquasalis, assembly GCF_943734665.1. Classification (NCBI taxonomy): domain Eukaryota; kingdom Metazoa; phylum Arthropoda; class Insecta; order Diptera; family Culicidae; genus Anopheles; species Anopheles aquasalis. The sequence continues at coordinate 25,849,819 of NC_064878.1, forward strand.
TACCGGCCCCGTTATGCAATTAACCCGTTGATTTGTTTTATTTACATCTTTCCATTTATGACCTGGTTACTTTTGCTAACCGATCGTTACAGTCTGCTTTCTATTAGGGTCAAGGTCACATGAAATGGTGTAACATCGTGTACACCGTCGTACCAAAACGGACCTTCACACCCAAGCAAACGATCAAGATACATACATTATACACTTAGTAAATAGGCATAAGGTACGCGTGCCAATGACAACGCCGCCCCACTACCCAGCACCTTACCGGTCGTCGTTCTCCGGGCGTTCTGATAAGGATTTTAGCAACCGGAGGGGAAAAATGATGGAAATGCGTTAATAACACAATTGGATACCTCGGCCAACCTCTGCGGCATGCCAGAGGTGCGTGTTGAGTGCGTTAGTGTGGTTATCGTCTTGGTTTGGTAGACAACGCACTCGGTGATACACACATACACCACCCCTACTGTGCGCTCTCGATATGGCAAACTGGCGCGGTGGCGCGGTGACATCTTATCAGTAGCAGCCACTCGCACATTTCGCCCGCGTCCCATGCTGTTGGTCTCCGTTTGTTCTCAGTATTTTTCGGGCTTTCCGCGCGATCGGTGGACCCGCGGTGGCCGGCTTCTTGACGGTGACAAGTGGCAGTTGTTGGGGCGACAAAAGCGGGGACTAGCCGATCTTTCGTGAAAACGCCCGTGATCAAGTCAAGCCGGGCTGTTTCAAAGATCTAAACGCTAAGGACGAGGCATTAACTCAATTACCACTTGGTGACGCGCCACAGGTGTATCGAGGAACAGAGGAAGTGCGAGAGAGAGAGAGAGAGAGAGAGAGAGAGAGAGAGGCTGAAAGGGTTGGTGGTCGAACTCAATGATCCGTGAACAGTGGACCACCACACGTGGACGCGATGGACGCCAACTACAAACGGAAAACGGTCCATCGGAGCATATCGTTGCTGCTGCGGGATATCGGTAGGTTGGAGTTTTTGGGGTCCATCCTCGCCCTCGGTCCGGATTCGTCAGCTGGTTTCGCTGGATGATTGGAACTTGATGAAGCGCAAACCCCTATTGGAGAAGGGGACTGGGACATTACGGAATGTGTGATGATTGAAGAACCGGAAGCAAATCAATCAACTGGCGAATGCTACCAACTGCAACCGAGTGAAATCATAACTATAGCTCACGCTCAAATGATCAAGTAGAGGCTAGAAGAAGTAGCGGCACAGGAACAGGTACAGGGAGGTGCACAGCACACGGGGAACCGTATCTTATCATTTGGTTTCATCATTTGGCACCCCCTTTGCGCTCGCTATCAATTCACACTGTGACTAGCGTCCCTCGCAACCCCCCACTGTAGTGATAGTCAGCCGCTATCAGGTGCTTATCACGGTTGTGTACTGATGTAATGGTTGTACTAAAACATCCCAGCTCTGCTGCAGCGGCTTGTGGTGCAGTACAATAAGAAGAGCGGCCTATCCGGAAGTCAAAAAATCCCACACCCTCCCGAAAAGTGGTCATATCTCGCGAGCTTTTTCGCGGAGGATCTAATCTTTATTCCTTCCGCCGGAAGCGCGCTCCGATCGTTACCTCCTTTTTTTTTGTGGGAGGGTTAACGATCCATTGCGCCACCTTTATGGGTTGGCTGATAAAAGGGTATCATTCACACTGAGCGCCTGATCGACAACGAAACACTGAGCGCTGATGCGAAACGATAAGATAGAATCCATTCAATCCACGACCCTGGACCGCGGAGTGTCTTGTTCAGCCGTATGCACAAAACGAGAGAGTCCTTCGATGAGGCCGGTTGTGATAACCGGAACTGGAGCGAATAATCGAAGATCTGGTTGGTTTGGTGGGTCAGTTTGCGTTCAAAATGAGGAAAGCTCGTCTGTACCTGTTTATCGGTAAGCCCAATGGGGTACGAACTTTGACCATCGGCGAGTGTGCGTCTCAGCGTCTGCGTAATGTCGTCTAATAGCAATTGTTAATAGCAATTGGCGTCTAATAGCAATTGTTAATGATACGGAGTGGCGCACCTGCGTGGGAGCCAAAAAGAAAAAAGGATTAACGTGTTGGTAACGTGTAATTGGCAATGGTGGCGCGCGTTGTTGCGAGTTGATAAGCGGTATCACATTCCCGATGATCGATGCAAAAAAAGTGAACAAGATGTTTGATACTTGAGTGTTTTTATTAGACGCGATAAGCCATTGCACTCTGTACTGTACTAAGAAGTGTTTAGTGCACAAGAATGCTTGAGTGCCCTCGTGTGATAATCCTGGACCCTGTTTGATGTGATACCCGAATGTAAACGTTTAATTAATTACCTAATGAGTAGTTAAAAAAGGGATTACCTGGGGTCGTTCTGTGACAGAATGGTGATTTTGATAAGCGAATGTTCGTTCTCGTCGATAGATCAGATCTCCATGAGCGACATGGGAACGTCCAATCCGGCGCTCAGCTGTGACGATGCGACCACCACATCCCCAGCCACGGGTCAGGCCGAACCGGTAACACCGGGCGGTGGCATGTTTGACACTAGCCTGGCCTGCTACTCACTGCGCAGCGAGGCGGAAGAGTTTGACGAAAACTTGGATGCCCCCGATTCCGTCACCTACCTGTCGATCGGTGGACCCAATCCGGTGCTGGTCATACGTGAAGGTGACGCCGACAGTGGGTCCACGGTGTCCGAGATCCCGTACAACTATGTCTACAATCCACCGGTCAAGTTTGACTCGATGCGACGACACATCTTCATCCCGGGGTTGGAGATCAACGTGGAGATCATTGACAATGAGCGTAACTTAACGTCGCACGTGCTGAACCCCAATCTGTAGGTATCCGGGGCGGGGATTGCGGAGTATCCGGCCCTAGAATGATCCTCTGATCCGCTTGGATCCGCAGGTACACGGTAAAGCTGACACATGGACAGTTCACGTGGACTATCCAGAAGCGGTACAATCACTTCCGGAACCTTCACCAGCAGCTCACGACCTATCGGACTTCGCTGCACATACCATTCCCCACGAAGAGCCACCGGGAGCGAAGGGACAGCTTCCGGAATATGCATACCGTACATCAGACAACGGCATCGGTGAGTTGACGTATGTGCGTTATGTGTCTCCGGTTAACGGTGACTAATCCGATGTCTTCTCGCCTTGTTCCTTGTGTCATCATTGTAGCCAGCTATGCAACAGAAGCTTGGAAAACCGTTGAAAAAGATCAAAAAGAGTGCCCTGCCACGGTTTCCACTGAAGCCCGATTCGCTCGTCTCGTTCGATGCCGTTCCGCAGCGGATGAAGCAGCTCGAAGAGTATTTGTACAATCTACTCAACATATCTCTCTATCGCAATTTTCACGGGACGGTAAGTGGATTGACCCGGTGTTCCTTTCTTTTGCTCCCGATTCATCACCATTCGGTTCTGTTTTCCAGGTGAACTTTCTCGAGGTGTCACACTTGTCGTTCATTGCCGCCCTCGGCGACAAGGGTAAGGAAGGGCTGATCAAAAAGCGCACCGGTTCGACGAGAGCCGGCCAGTCGGGATGTAACTTTTGCGGTTGCCTTACCGGTGGATGCTGCGTACGGTGTAGCTACTTCTGCAGTGATGTCGTCTGGAGCAAGTGGCGCAATCGATGGTTCTTCGTCAAAGAAACGTGCTTCGGGTACTACCGACCGAAGGATGGTGTGCTGCGGTGTGTCGTACTGTTCGATCAGGGTTTCGACATCTCGTCCGGTATGTACAGTACCGGGATGCGGAATGGGTTGCAAATCGCCACCAACTCGCGGTATCTCGTGATCAAACATCCGACGCGCCGTATGGCCAAAGATTGGATGCGGTACATGAAGGGAGTGGCGAACGAGAGTGCGCGCGATTTCACCCTTCCCAATCCACACCAATCGTTTGCTCCGTCCCGCCCCGGTGTCCAGGCCGGTTGGTTCGTGGATGGGGCCGGTTACATGAGTGCCGTGGCCGATGCACTGGAAGGGGCCACCGAGGAAATCTTCATCACCGACTGGATGCTCAGCCCGGAGATCTACATGAAACGGCCGGCGATCGATGGTGATTACTGGCGGTTGGACAAGATTCTGAAGCGCAAGGCCGAGCAAGGGATCAAGATCTTTGTGCTGCTGTTCAAGGAGCTGGACTTTGCGCTCGGCATCAACAGTTACTACAGCAAACAGAAGCTCGTGGAGCAGCACGAGAACATCAAGGTAAGAAGAGGAGGGGGACCTTGAGTGAATCATTGCGCATGCGTTAGACAATCCGTACATGCAAACAATCCGTACCGCGGCCCGATGTTTACCGTGCGCAAATACTCGCGTAACACGTGGATGGTGTTTGCGGATGTTGTGCTTGGTTTTCGGGTGGATAAGACTGACGTATTCTTTTTTTTATCTGCGGGGCAATTATGACACCTGCTGCTGAGATATTAATGTTGTGCTCATCTTTTTGTTCTCTCTTGTAGGTTCTGCGTCATCCGGATCATGCGAAAGCGGGCATCCTGTTTTGGGCGCACCACGAGAAACTCGTTATCGTTGACCAGACGTATGCATTCGTTGGTGGAATCGACCTGTGCTATGGACGCTGGGATGATTACAAACACCGGTTGACTGATCTGGGGAGCATCTCCTCATCGACGACCAGCTCGGCGAACAATACGACCACCCGGAAACCGTCCACCGTGGTCGAGCTGGACGAGAATGGTTCCGTGGCGAATCTGTTAAAGTCGAGCAAAAACATTGCGATCGCTACGGCGGTGGATCGGCAGGAGGCGGAAACAGCGGCCGCAGCCAGAGCGATCCAAGCAGCCCAAGGTGGTGGTGAAGCACCGGGTGCATCAATCACACCTGCTGAGAGCAAATCGGAGAAGCAAAAGAAGTTTGTTCAAACGCAACCGGATGTCGTTAAGGAAGCGACCGGTGGTGGCGGTGATGAGTCGTCCTCACACAAGCTGCTCGTCGCAGCCGCCCAGGCACTAAGCATGGTCAATTCCGAGCGCCAGCAGGTGACGGAAGAGCGTGAAACCAGTATGCCCGAGAACATTAAACAAAACACGCCGGAAATGGGGCGGCGTAACATGATGGACAAGCTGAAGGACATGGGACGGGATTGGAAGAACCGTATGACACTGACGGACCAGCAGGGTGAGGAAGTGGATGGGAACACCAAGAGCACGCTCAGCAGTCCCGGGTACCTATCGGAAGAGGAACGACGGAAGCGCCAGCTGTATGCCGGGGGTGCCGGGGGCGACGGAGCAAGTAGCGTTCTCAGTCCACAGCCGTTCAAAAGCAAATTTACGTTCGAATTGGATGGACAGGCCAAGCTGTGGATCGGCAAGGATTACATCAATTTTATTGTAAAGGACTTTACTAATCTTGACTCGCCGTATGTCGGTAAGCGAGGATGTACTGACTAGCGCTAAGAAGGATTTAACAAACTCCAACTTTCCATTCCACTTACGCCTCCTAGATTTGGTCGATCGCTCCACAACCGTGCGTATGCCGTGGCACGATGTGGCCACCGTGGTGCTTGGACCGGCCGCCCGGGATGTGGCCCGTCATTTTATTGAGCGCTGGAACGCGGTGAAGCTGGAAAAATGCCGCGAAAACACAAGCTACCCGTACCTGTTACCAAAGAGCTACAATGACATACGGATCGACAGCAAGTTTCTGAACGTTCCGCTTCATCACGTCACCTGCCAGGTGTTGCGTAGTGCTTCCAGCTGGAACTGTGGTTTCATTGAACCGGACTGCGTGGAGCAGAGCATTCACGAGGCGTACGTGCAAACGATATCGAAGGCGCAGCATTACATCTACATCGAGAATCAGTTCTTCATCAGCCTGGAGATGGGTAATGGTGTGGTGAAGAATCAGATCGCGGATTACCTGTTTAAGCGGATTGTGCGAGCCCACCGGGACAAGAAGGTGTTCCGGGTGTACGTCGTGATGCCGCTGCTGCCCGGTTTCGAGGGGGATGTCGGTGGTTCCACGGGAATCTCGTTGCGAGCGATCACACACTGGAATTATGCGTCCATCTCGAGGTGACTGCCGTAGTGCCGTAGCAGTGTAGCTGTACTGTTGTCTGTACTGACCAATCTGCTCATTTCAGGGGTAAATCATCCCTTCTCACGAGACTGCGGGCGGCAGGAATCGAAAAACCATTCGATTACATCTCGTTCCACAGTTTGCGAACCAACTCAACCCTCAACGGTATGCCGGTGACGGAGCTGATCTACGTACACTCGAAGTTGCTGATCGCCGACGATAAGGTGGTGATCTGCGGTTCAGCCAACATTAACGATCGCTCTCTGATTGGCAAGCGCGATTCGGAGGTGTGCGTTATGATAACGGTGAGTTCGTTAAATGAAGGGTTGGGGTGAATGACCACACGGTTCCTAACTTGCCGTTATTCTCCTTCTGTTGGTCGCTTTTGTAGGATGAATCATTCGAAGAAGGTCGTATGAATGGCGAATCCTATCCGTGCGGTATCTTCGCGGGAAAGTTGCGGAAATTTCTATTCCGTGAACATCTGGGACTGCTCGAGCCCGAACCGAACCGGGCACCGGTCGATGTTACTGATCCGGTCATCGATAGCTTTTGGACCGATGTGTGGCGTAAGACATCATATTGCAACACGCACATCTACGATGAGGTGTTCCGCTGCATTCCATCCGACGCAGTGCAATCGTTCGTCATGATGAAACGGTTCCTGGAGGACAAAAGTTTACTGCAATCCAACCCGGACGCTATCCAGAAGGCAGTGTCGCGGATCGTGGGCAATCTGGTGGATTTGCCGCTAAAGTTCCTTTGCAAGGAAGTCCTTACTCCTCCCGGCGCTAGCAAGGAGGGCATGATGCCAACGTATATGTGGACGTAGGTGCGCTACGCACCGTCTCACTCCCTGCTAAAGTCGTTCACATGTCTCTCCTCATGTGCTACATACGCTTTCATTTCTGCGCTTATCATTTCAACTCCATTCCTTAACATCTGATCGATTGCATTCCGGCCAATAGTGTAGATTTGTTGTTTGGTTTTTACGACTTTGTCGCAATCAGTCTTTCTTATCTGTTTGTTTATGTTATCTCTAGATATTTTACTGTTATTTATTATCATTCGTGGATTTTTATAAAGCTTTCGAAGAAAACAGATTTATCAAACTTCATGTCTTGTTCGAATTAATTTCGTACCTCTGCCCTCTCCTACAAGTCTTAGAAAGAATCGATGGCCCCAATTACGTGTAAGATACGTTCATAATCAACCAAGTGAGTCGATTATGAGCCTATTGGACCGAGCGCACTCTAAAAACTCCTGGCTGTGGCACAAAACATTAAATTGATCGCTACAAACGAAACTGGCACAGCTCGATGAGCATGTCTCCCTTCTGGGTTGTCCTCATCCGTAGCACGCCGTTCGACAGCACCGCGAGACCCGCGTCCGAGGTGACCTGCTTAAGGAGGTCCGCGTAGGTTTTGCCGCCTTTCACCGGGTGCAGCTTCGCCGGCTCCCTTGCTTTGGGTTGGGCTGACTCCTTCGGCTTAGGCGGTCCCTTCTTTCTGCGCGTGGAGCGCTCTAGGAAGGATGGAGAGATGTGTTTGGCACACATGGCTTGTTGTTGAGGAGCCTGTGGTTGAAGTCCACGTGGTTCCTGTTCAGCCGAGACACCACATTGTTCAGCCGAGACACCAAAAAGCGTCCTCTAGCTGTGAATAGTGTGAAACAGCGCTCATGCCCTCTCGCTCACTCTTTGTTGCTCTCTCGCTCACTCTGCCCGACGAATTGCGCGTGTATGGCCCCCTTAAGGAGATCCTTTTGTTGGGCTCATCATCTCGATCGTGAACAGAAAGGATCTCCATCTCTAACATGCTATCAACGGCTTCGCCAGGAAGGAATCTCGACAGTGGTTCGATTGATTTTGCATTCAATTCGGATCCTATCACAAAGGACATCATTCGGTTATGATGGGCCGCGTGATATTTATATTACCCATGCTGCTTTATCAGTTGGTTAGTTTCACGCCCATTTTCAGGATGGGCGATGGATTTCCAATAGTGAGGAAAACCTCTTCAAAACGGCAAAATGCGTTGCAGGCCAGCGCCAGTGGACTGTTCTACTGTGAAACGCGCTTTACTTTCGCGTGATCATTTTTTATTTCCGTTTGCAAATTCTGTTTCGCCACCTTCGGCGTGATGCTGGTGTCCCGCGCCCCCAGGATGGACGCTAGTATGGCCATCGTATTTACATAGCGCCACAGCCCTCCAGCCAGTGCACTCGAAGTTGACCACAGAAAGGTGAAAAAGGTGTGACCACGTGTTCGACCACGTGATCCACGATTGCAAGGAGCATTAGGAACCAGAGGACCTCAACCACGGGCTCCTCAACAACAAGCAAAGGGGTGCCAAACACATCTCTCCATCCTTCCTACATCTTTCACCCTACACGAGACCTAAACGCTAGATACAGACACAAGATAAGGCCGATGTTACGGTACGGTTACGGTTTTCGTGCTCTCCTTTCCTAACTCCTACTCGTCACGTCCACGCGGGGCCCCCAGAACGTTGGCCACGTGGTGCTCCGACTCAGGAGTTTGGGCACAGGGCTTAACACCCGGCCACGGAAAAAGAGCCGGGTATGATCGCCCCTTTGCTATCTCCAAGAGGGTTTGCTGCAACTGCATCTCATCACCACTCATTCGCTGGATTTGAATCGATCGAAACCACTAAAATTTACCGGAAATCACCAGGGAAGGTGGGAGTGAGGAGTCCCAAATTTTCTCTAAATCCCGAACCTTTGAGGAAACGATGGAGAAATGATGGAGACACAGGTTTGTGAAAAAGTACCTTTCCAAAAACGTTATGAGTGTGGTTTATTAGTACTAATTTAGGTCAGGACACTCACAAAAATGCCACGAAATGAGGGATCAGAATTGCTTTTAAATAAATTAAATGGCCTACAATAAATGTGGATCCTTTGCCGTCTAAGGATCTTCACGTCTATCTCGCCCTTTATTCATATTAACTCTCAAACAATTAAAATCACAGCCACAAGTGGGCCACCATGTGTAGCGATCTTTAACGCTACTTGGTTGTCTCGTTGTCCAAAAGACCTTCCAAACACTGCGTCATCCCTAATGTCTCCCAAAACCAAGATGCAGCAGCACGTTTAACGTAAAGCGTAACACCCCCCGGGAAACGGTCGTCGGCACGATTGGCGTCCGAAGTGTCGGCATTCGTCTGCCCCCCCAACGCTTTCGAGACCCAGACAGGTCAGTGGACTCCTTTTC
>NC_064878.1:25861595-25884095 GCF_943734665.1 Anopheles aquasalis
ACACCATCACGATCGGCCGAGCTCTTCGTGGGAGTTCGCGGTCCGCGCTCTGAAGGAACGGCTTAAAGGATGCTGTGGCCACAAGACAAGAAGACTGTCGCTGTCGTTGTCGTCCAGGGTGGGCTTCTTTTTTTACGATCCCGACACATGATGTTCCGAGCAACACGCTCGACACGGTCGGTGCTGCAGAAGTAATCGAGAGCATCGGCTTTAACGCGACGCCTCGAGCGACTACCATTTGCATTCGCTGCACTTGAGTCTGGACTAGGGCATGCGGTCCAAAGTTCAGGCAATTAAATTCGTCGTCATTATTGAGCGGAGTGCAGACGAGCGGTCTTGTTCCGGGATGTGGTTCGCCTGTTGCTGTTCTATTGTCCAGATCTGAGCATTTGGTTGTTACGTTCTGTAGTATCTGTCTGTAGTTTCTGTACCATCGGTGATGCATCAGAATGGTATTCGCAGATTTGAACTGAAGCTAATTTATGACTGACCACTCATGGCCTTCTTGTTGCAAAGTCTTACCTGCATAAAAGTATGTAAAGGTAAGCTCTTTCCAGACGCCTTTTCCAGATTACGAGAAGCATGTACACCTTTTAAGCTAGAACTCATTTGGATTTCTGTAATGCTCTCAAAGTGGCAGCAGAGTAAAGGTAAAGGGACGTTGCTGACTATATTGATAAAAGATAAACTGTAATGTATTAAAATTATTCCCCAACTTACAATGTGATTTATTATAATTCCTTAGCGCTACAATATCATTTTTGTAGGATTTCAGTGAAACTAAACACTTTAATTGCGAATTGGTTATGCAACCAAGTGTAGTGAGATTATCAAATGTGCTGAAATGGCGTTATCTGCAAAGATGTCTGCTTTCCAGCTTATTATTGAAACAATAGTATTCTATTAGAAATTAACAACAACCTTCCAAATTAATCTTGTCAGTTTAAATGTATTAATTTAGAATAGGTCTTTGTTTTCTTAAACATAAAAAACGTCATCAACTCATGAACATTCATTTGTTTATAGAAATTCTCTGTAGACCGCAGTGCGGCACCGAGTGGCGACCAAATCCAACGCAACACATCTTTACATAATTCCGCTTCCTGCCTCCAGCGCCAGCGGCTGCTATGTTTTTTTAATTGTTCACCCTCTCCGACCCCGGTCCCCCTTCCCCTCGATGGATTAGATGCAGCAGCTCAGCCACACGAATGCAGCCGGACAGCCAGCGAAGTAGGCCATCGGTTGCATCGAATACGTCGGCGGCCCTCGTCCCGCAGCATCATCGCGGTCGAGCGATTTTGCGGTGCGATTTGAAAGTGAAAACCGCGCGCGATCGCAAACGCAGCAACCACTGCTAGCGCGTGCGCAAATCTTTAGCTCCTAGAAATAGCGGACAGGGGCTGGGGGACTCCGTGATGAAGCGAAACGAATGCGAAAACCCGCGCTAGTCACTGCGGCTAGAATGGAGATGAATTAAAACAAATAAAATCCCCCCCAACCCGTACTTCGACCACTTCGCCATTCTCGTGGTTCACTTTCTTATTTCGCTGCTGGTCGCAAGGCGGAAAATCTCGGTGGGGATGACCGACGGCGGTTTGTTTTGGTCGCTTTTCCTTACTCCGTAGCACGTCGCCATCGTGGTCGTCGTCGTACGAGAAAGGAGAAGCAACAAACCACTAAACTAGTCCAATGACCCCCGAGGGGAGGCCAGTACGATCGTGTTGCGGTCACGGAGAGAGACACACAGAGCGTCCCCAGCGATCTGCCATCGGCTGCACATGCACATCTCGCTGTGGATGCTGCTGCTGTTTCTCGATTTCCGGGATGGTTTAGCGAGGAGTTCGTTCTCTTTTCCTGTACGATTGATGATCTGGTTTTTTGGGAGCGAGCCATGATTTAGTCATGAACCGAAGAAGGGTTGTTACTTTCAGTTTGTGGTTGAATATATTGAAGACGAAATGAAAGCGAAGAAGCGAGCGTGAACGCGTGAATTGCAGATGAGCCGAGATGAGAGTTTGCATAGTATGGAGTTTAAATGGAAAGTGAGGGTTTTACTTTTAGAAATAAAGACTACACTTATTTAACTCTTAAATAGGCAGAAATAGGGGTCATGCAAGACGTTATGTTGAAGAGGTTTAGATGTTAAAACTAACTACCATGCGTTTGCATAATTATTTACATAATTAAAACCCTTTTCGTAAGGATAAGTACAGCGCCTAAATGGGTAGATCATTTTGAGTTTAAACCACTCATCAGTCAGTTGATGAGCTGAAAGAAGCATCGTAGATCGCAGTAGTGCACGACCGCACGGATGACGTCACCATGGACAACGCACGCGAAAAGAAACCAAAAAAACCCCGCAGCCCCGCTTGCAACATAACTCAAAGCCAAGGCAAAGGTTAACTCTATACTGTGGTGCTGCCAGTCTCTCTCTCTGCTCTCCATTGTCCAATCTCTCGCACTCTCTTCGTGTTTGCTGTCATTCGCGACCACCCCGTTGCAGCTTGGGGAGGTTTTTTTTTTCGGTGGTCAGACAAAATTTTCACGGTCACGGCCTACCAACAGCCGGCCGTTCGGCGGACCCGATTGGCCGGTTGCCCAAAAAATGCTCGGCGACAACCGAACCGAAAACGTGTTTTTCGTGCATTATGTCAGTGGCTACGAAATGGGAAAGGTGGTAGGGGGGGAGGCACACGACGATCACGACGAAAACGGTCCTCGCGTGCGCTCGCCAGACGGATGGTCGGACGGAGAGAGACAGAGTGAGAGAGGACAAAAGAAGACTGTCACAGCGTGCGCCAGACAGCAGCAACACGAGGACACGACAGGGAAGCATATGTGCGGGTGTAATAGTGGCGCTCATCCTCCCCAATCGAGCCCACCGATTGGAAACACGAGTCGCGAGTGACACCAAAATGGATTTTGCATTTTGCGCCATTCGCGTGGCGTTCAAGACCACCACAAGCGGGGAGGAGGTGAATCATGTTTGGATGAAGACTTGTGACAGCATATATGACCTCCGGTCGCACGGAAGGGTAATTTAAATTCGACGGCGACGATTCGGATGCAGAAGAGAATGATATGATAATGGCGCAGCTGATGGAGCCAGTGAACGGTTCACTGAGCCGATTGTATTAGCTGTTAATTGATGGAATTGATGAAGAGGAGTGATAAAAGATCATCTTAATAATATTTTCTCGGTGACTCGAATCGAAGTCTGTCCGATGGAGTAGCCAGGGCTCTTCTCTGGAGTCCTGTTACTGTTGTAACCAGCCACAATTGGATGGATAGTTCCGGAAGAGCTTAGCTAATTAATAGCCCGAGACCCTGGCGGTACCAGTGGTCAGTCGCATTGTAATGATCCCTTCTTCCATCCTGTTGCACCTGACCGGAATCGTTTTTCACTCCACTCCCTTTGTCTCTCTCTCTCTCTCTTAAAGACTCAGACTCCTCGGTTGATAAATTATCCTTAATCACTTCCTCTGGCCTGGTTGGCTAACGCCAGTGGGCACATCTGGCTACGCCAGCACCAGAAGTACAATCAAGTTAATAGAAATAAACCCGTTGTCTGCCATTGTCCCGTACTGCACTGCACTGGGCCACACTGGTGCGGGCGTGCTGCGGTTGCGATCTGGCGGCTTAAGTCTTGATAAATGTAGCTGGTAATTTGCGAACGCCGGCTCTAGTTTCTAACTCTCCGTTTGCTACGTACTACAGTTACGGCGACGTATTTCCAGAAGAAAAAGCTGCTGTTGTTGGTTACTGTTTAGATGAACTCGCTAGCTTTTGGGGGGAGAAAGGGTTTTTTACAGATGTGTTTGCGGAATAATTGTGAATGATGAACACAGATGGCCAACGGTGCTATGGTCTACTATGATGTTGTTGCAGGAAGTAGTGCGGTGATGAGTGATGTTTTTAGCAAAAAATTGGTAAATGTTAATTATTTGGCTTCACATTTACTCGATGAAACACAGCGCAGCGGAAGGAACATTCAGAATAATTGGGTTTAACGTTTTACATAATAGATATTTTTTCTGGTTACCATGTTGTGAGAAATTTAAAAAAAAAAACAATTTAGATCCTTGCACAAGAAAATAAAAATGCAAACAACAAAGTTAGATGGAACACCGGTTAGTACATTCCATTTGTTATTAAATATCATTCGACCAGGCAATAAAAAACTGCAAACATAACACGAATCTTACATAAAAGGATAACACAGCACATGTTTTTCCCGCGATACGACCGATGAATGTATGAATAGATAGGGGCCGTGCTTTTCATTATTTCTGTTGGTTTGTACCAGAGAAAGATCAAACGAAAGTAATTTCCCAAACAAAATAAAGCTTCCGATTGCACTTTCCGAAATGAGTCCATTTATCCATTTATGTAGCTTCTGATTTGCTTTATTTTTACCTGAACTGCATTTACATTCCTTTTTGTAAACATAAACCAGATACTTTTATGATTTTATGTGTATCGGATCAAGCAGCAGTACCGGCAATCGTTTCCAGTACGCAAGCCAGTGCATAAAAACTGACTCGTGAGAGAGTCCTTTGACCGACGTGCGCTTGATGGTATCCGCCGGGTGTCCCAGACACGCGAGACACCACGATTCACGCCCAGACAGAATCCATTTGGAGCGAAATTTTATTAGTTCGCTCACCTTTCGCTCACAGACTCTGCGCGGTGGCTCGTGTTGCTTGAGGCGAACCTCGGGCCAACGTGTTTTGTAGCCAAGCCAATAAGAATATTTTCCTTTTCGAGTGCTGGTATTCACACACAAACCGAATTCTCGACACTCTTTACGAGTGCTTTATCGTGAAGCAACCGCTTTTTTTCACTCAATTATGAACCGATTTTTGGCTGCCATGGAGCGTGGTGGTTTTTTGGCGCGTAAATCATAACCGCTCGTGAATGAGACGCGCCGTGGCGAGTCGTAAAAAAGTTCTCCGGACCGAACGATCCCCCAGAAATCCATGCGGGAAAGCAATAAGTTGCGTTTAGAATGCTTTAACGTTAATCGAATATGTCGGTTTGTGTTTATGTAGTAGAGATGTTTAGCTGAACGGAGGAGCGATGTTATGGGCAAGAGTCACGCAAAGGAATTTTGCGATTTGTGGATGGATTGTGTTACGTTGGCATACCGGGGCGTACGGGTATTTGCTGAGTTGAGATAAGCCACAATATTGCGTTATCATGGAATTCGTTTATGTTTCAACGTGAAGTACGTTAGGTATGCTTGGTGCATCTATGGTTATGGTTTTCTATTCAGCAAACGTCAAACTTGTGCTTTTCACTATTTGCCTTGTGTCTTTACTCCTTTTTACAATAAATTTTACATTTTATTCTATTTACTTTTTAACGTGCATTACTGCGTTGTACGCACCAATTTACCACCTTCTTACTATGCTATCCTACATTTTAATAAACTTTCTGCTTAGTTATCAAGTTATATATTACCTCATTGCCTTATTCCACTAACATGGTTTTACAATCTCAATCTATTATTTCACTTGGATTGCTTTTGTCCCCGTTGACCAGACAAACAAGATTAGGCTTACGGGAAGGGTGGTGCACGCCATCTTCCTTCCTTAAAATGATCAGAAGCCCTCAGCTCATTATGTTGTGCATGCTGGCCACGTCCACGGCTCACACGCGTTCCTCCTTCATCCTGCCAGCAAATGTTATTGTCCCGTTCGCTTCACGTTCGCCAAACGTGGCCAGACGAAGGAAGAAGGAAGGCTTGGGCCCCGGGGCCAGGCTGGGACTCTGCTGCGGACGTTATGATGAGCAAGCAAAAGCAACTGCGCCACGGCACTTCTGGGGGCATGTTTTCGCTTTCGTGCCTGAAACGTGACCGGCACGAATTGCATACTGTTTCTCCAAAAACAAAAGGGTCTGACTGGGAGAGAGAGAGAGAGGTGTGTGTCCCCGAGCCGGTTTTACCTTTTACTTATCTTCGTAACTACACGAAGGTTAGTGAACTTCTGTGAAGGCAAAGGGACAGATTGTAAGTCACTTCTTTACTTCCTTTTTCATATACAAAAAAAGATACTAACAGGATAATATCCTAGATAGGTTAGCCTATTTTCTCGCATTTCTTGTTTGCTTTCTTTGCTCTGAAATGAATTCTGTCCTCTGAAGCAATTTACCTCAGGAAAGAACTCTCATTAGGCTTCCCGAAAAGGCCGCTGGCTTTCTTCCTTGCGTCGTATTCTATGAAGCATAACGCATTTGCCTGTCTTACTGCTGTTTTATTTATTTATTTCCGGGAGATTCGCGTGAATGAAATGCTATGCTTTCTCCCCACCAAAAAGGCCAACCTACGGCCAGCGGCCAATGGTACGTTGGGGCAATATTACAGCAAAAATGGAAACCATCTCTACGGCGATGACCCTGCCTGTGTGCGCCTGTGTGGTCTGGTGGGAGTGCCGGAACGTAGGCAGTTTCCGGTTCGGTTCGACCCCCTCCGAACGCTTGCGAATGCTGGCCGGATGTGGGGTGCGAAAAGTCTTTTACTCACCCCTCAGCCACCGATCGAATCTGCCGAACCTCGGAATGTGCTGGTCATCTTGGTACGGGTCCGGTCAGACCTTCGACGCCGCTCCTCGAAAGGCAAAAAAAAAAACAGAAAACCGGTGAGCAGATGGAGATCAATGAATCATGAGTCCGGGTTTTGGGGTTCCGTTCATGCTTCCGCATGCTGATGCTCGATGGCCGGGGCAGCATCCCTATGCTTGACTCATCTCGAACTTCATCCCTCGAATCACGTCGCTCGCTTCTGAAGGCGACACGAACCGGGTGACGGTGAGATGAGTTGAGTTGTAAAACTTTACGATCGCTCGAATTGTCCTCGATGTTTCGGGCGGGATGAGACAACGCGTTTCAACGTTCACCTTATCCGAAACCATTCCGGGATGGATGAGCATTATGCTTAATGAAATCGGTATCATAAAACCGCGGGGCGGGCAACCACCACGGGTCTTTTATTGTGCTTGAGGTTATTTAAGATATTTAGAGTTAAATTGAAAGAAGGACACCATCCCGATTGAATAATAATATTTAACATGTCGTCTTCATAAAGTATCATAAAATTAAAGAAACGTTTCAACAATCGTCGAGCCATCATTACATGCTATCCGATTGTCATTATATTGTGACATCGTTAATAGACAGATAGCGGGAACGGAAAGAGACAAACAAGCAGCGAAAGAACATTGAACAGTAGAGAGTGGTTTAGGTTCGACTTTGATTAATGCCTCCACCTTTCGAGGCTTTTCGGTACATTATCTCAAAAGCACTGCCTCATCATGGGCCACGTTGCGATTCATTATCCGCAGCTCGTCACTGCCGCTTCCAAATGGGGCGTTAAAATACGTTAACTATGCGCCTAATGTTCCGTCTTTCCGGTCGTTTCTGGCTGCTGGCACCATCGTCTCATCGTCAAACCGGAAATGGTAAACATTTTTACGAATTACCTTTCTTTGGCTTTGCCTCGAGCTGACAAAGTTGGGGCAGGTAGACGTGAAGGGGATGGGAGTTTCACCGGGTTCCGAAACTAATCCGATAATCTGACACCTTTCTGTTCTGGTGGTGCTTTGTGCAGCTCGTTATTCTCCCGGTGGTTACTCGTGTCTTGTTCCGTATGTCTGGTGTTGATGTGAGGTTTTGTTGAGTAGCTAGAGATGTTATTGCATAGAAATTAAGCTGGATTATCTCTTTCATCTTTGGTAATCGAATTTATGCATTGTATTATTTGTTTGGCAAATACCTTTCACTGATTTATCGTGTTGTTTTGTTTCAATTTCTTCATATTGTCTTGATGATTGTTCTCTTTCTTGTGAACCGTTTAAACTATTTACATTTCATTATTATTCTCAAATGCTTATCTGATCGGTGTTGGCTTCTTCGTTTGTAAAATAAATTATTCAATCATTATAATATGGATTGGTGAACTGTTTCTATAATGTTTTGATATTAATATCGACAATGATGTCATTTTGCATTACATTTCTCGTCTTATTCTAAATTTAATCAAGTTAATTCGTTATTAATTTACATTCCAAATTGTACCACAGCAGTGATCGTACGTCTTTATGATTTCTTTTTATTGTTTCATACCGCTTTACTCACTAGGCCACGCCACCGTTGAAAGGAAGACGCTTCAATATCCATTCCTTATATGCAATCGCAGGGGGAAAAGCAAACAATCTGTCAACGTGTGGTGGCGTGGGTTAAAGCATCATCGGAGTAGGTAGCAACGTTCGAAGGGTGGGCTAGTGTGAAAAATTGCACGACAAATCGCAATCAACAGCAGTGTTCCGATTTTATTTCACTCCCTCTCTCCCTTCGTGGTCGTCTTTTCCACATCCTTCTACTTCCTTTCTCGACACAGCCACACACATTCACCTGGTGCAATTGTTTTTGCAATTTACACACCCAACACCAGCAGTCACCGACAGCATGCGGCAACGATGCGACGACGACAACGACGACGACGAGGACGACGATGATGATGACGCCTTTCTTTCTTCGTTTTTACAAAAGCGGCGCCCGTCTCATGATTCCCGAGATGCCGCCTTGGTGGCGAACGTGACGAAGACTCCAATGGCACGTGGTTGAAGTGGCGCAGGATGCGTAGGACGTTCGGGAGCCGTTCATGTGCCGGCGTTTGTCGCGATTCGCGCGCTCACACCTTGAAGTGTGGTAGCTCCGATCCAGCCCCTGGGTTCTCGGGACCGGCACCGGGAAGCGTGGGAAAAATCATGTCAAATTATTTCCATTTGCTTCGCAAGAGATATCAGTATTCTCGGTCGTCCGCTTTGTGGTAGCGTTCCGCGGGGATCGTAGCCGGATTGCCATTGCGCCCCCGGATGATGGTGTCATGTTTAATGAGGGCATCTGTTGCCGGCTGTCTGCCTCGCTCACTCGCTCACGATAAGTGCCCGCTAAGTGTTGAAGTGTCGGCGAACGGGTGACTGGCACGGGTGAGGGGGTTGCTGGAGCTGCTGGGAGGCCACCGAAAGAGGGACGGCTCGAAGATGGAATGAAGCGGTTATGGTTATGAATAATGACAGATGATTGTGGAATTATTTATGGCGAATTAATCGATTCAATGACCACCGAAATGTGGTGTAAATCGTTTTTGTGGTCCATCTGATGTGGCTAATTCTATTAATTGATCTCGGCGGACCGCGGAGGTCGGCCACGTGCGTTCGCGGTTTGCACTGGAGGCGGCTGTTCTTTTAACGACTAGTTGCTGCTTTTCACGGGGCTTTTGTGACCGCTGCTATGCATTTTAATTATGTTTTTAGTCAAATTTTAGAAATTATTTCATATATCTAAGCTTCCATGATTTTTTCTATGAATTCTTGTTCTTCTTCATTTACTTTTTTATTAGTTTTTGCTGGGGTGAGTAAATTATATAAACATTAAACATGTCAAACAGAATCACATCATATTGATTTCCATTTAGCAATAAGAAAGATTTGCTCAAAAGCACTTGAACATTCAATGATGAGCACGTCTTTATCCTCTCAGCACACGCCACTTGTTGATACACGATTGACAACTATATAGGTCCTCAACCTCGATGCCGGTCCTTGTTAAATCTGCCAGTCAAGTGTCATAAAAGGAGCACTTTAATTGATTCCGCCACCAATCCAACTTTTTGCAAACGAAATGGATACAGCAATCGACTTCGAGAGCTGCGATCAAATCATTTATGCTAATCGAAAAACAAAAGCAGAACTCGACCAACTCGAAGAACCTGACCGGCTAATTGGCCACCATTGGGACCGGTTTTACCACCCCACCCGGTGCCGATAATCTTTATCATCGAAAACCGATGATGAATATAAACAAAAGTCTCATCAGGCATCAGGTAAATGGTAGCATTAGCACCCTTGAAAAAACAATCAATTAGTGAACCATTGTGCTCTCGGGTGGCGGGTCTTTTATTCAAGATTCGCAAGCATCTCATCACACAGTAAAACACACATGCAACACCCTTTCGATGCATCTTTTCAAGGATTCCTTCCTTCCCCTTTTTCCTCCTTGAAATCATATGTTATGTCGCCTCGTTCCGCCATGAAAACATTTGGCCGTGAGTGCGGCCAGCAATGAAAGGAACACAAGACGCCAGATAATTCTGTATTTTTTTTTGTTGCCACCGACCGGAGTGCACTTTCAAGTGCGTAATTAGCTTTATTACGCCGATCGAGGTGATAATACGTTTGTCGATGTCTGTCATCCAACGACGACGGCGAACGATTAGTGGCAGGCAAGGACGCAGTGTTGCAGTGAAACAGACAAAAAGGCAGCCATCGCAATCTCCTTGCAGGGGCCACGCCACTGCCGAGAAGAGTTGCAGAAAAATGGACGGAACCGTAATATCCGACAGCACGAGCTGGTCTTCCTTCTGCGCACCAGACCACCCGTTTGAAAGAAGATGCGAACGAAAATGTGCGTTTTTCCAGCGAAAATTATCAGCGAGCAAGATGATTGCAGCGAGCAAGCCCTTGGATGGTCATAAAAAAAAACATAAATCCGGTTTCTCCGGATCCGGTCGATCGGTTTTGCAGCTCGGATCATGCGGTTGCAACGCAAAAGCTGAAGCTGCCTTTTGAGATTCCTTGCGAGATGGGAAACAGAACGGCCAGAATGGGCCGACCATTGACCCGAGGCGACAGCTGTTTAGAGTCCTTTGAACCCCATCCCCCGGCGGCGGGGGGGCTGGCACGAGTTCGGTTCGTTCCGAAGTCCACATTAGCATAAAAAGGGCCCCACTACGTCGCGCGCGGTGTGTTTCGTGTGGTGTTTTGGATCACGTTTCGTGTCTCAAGACGTTTCGAAAGGTGCTAGTGGTGGTGATGGTGATGGTGGTCGTTTTCCATTATAATTTCCGTTTTGTTTTTGTGTTGCTGCAATTTCCACGCGACCACCCCCGGTCTCGGTCCCGGCCCGTGCCTTAACGATTGTAATAGGTTGTCCACCGTCTGTGGTGGCGTATTTCGGTGCCATGCTCGATGCTAATCCTTTAGGAACCACCGCGTGCGTGCTCACCGCGAACAAATTGACGATGGTGGTCACCAATCAACACTGGGGACCAGATGTTGGTCGAGTTGGCTGCAGAAGAAGCAGAGGACGAAGAGAATCATAAACCAACACAAGAGCAAGTGCCGAATGAAACCGATTTTTTGGGTCTCACACAGAGCTCTCGCTCTACCCCTCAAGGTGCGGAGGGGTCTGGTAATCTTTGTCGTCTGCTTTGGCCTCCCCCGCCAAGGGTCCTAGGGTCTGTTATCGCGTGGGTCCGATCGGAATAAATTGCTCTGCCTCGTCTTATGGGGCTTCTTATGAACTGACTTGACGGATGGATCATGGGTCTTGGGAGAGAGCGAGAGACACAAAAGCCCGAAGATGAGCCCCAAGGGTCCCAGAAAAGAAGGCGTTTGTCACGTTATCGTCGCGCGTTATTGCCGAGACTTGCCGACAATACAGAATCCAGCACAACCCAGCGAAAGAGAGAGCGTCCTAAGAACAGGAAACAGAAGACGTTGCTTTAAGTGGAAGGCCAGACCAGGCCGGGTGAAGATCCACTGACCTCCTACACATCTCCCTCAGGGGTGGAGGCACCCCTTGGGAGGACAGAAAATGAAATAATCCATCCAAATTTATCGTCACGACGGAACAATGCTCTTCTAAGACGGCCACGGTCAGGTCTTCCTGCCCTTGTGCGCGTGTGTGTTTGGTGTGTTTTTGGGATGCTTAACATCTTGTGCCTCGCGCGAGAAGATCATCATCCAGCCCCGAGATGTCGAAGTGCATCGGTTGAACCACGGTCGGCCGTAAAAAAGACGATTTTAATGTTGATGTGGAAGACGTGCTGCTCTCTCGTGCTGCCATGCAGTCGCTTCGAGGCGTCAGTTGAGTCGAGGGACGGGGTCGTATAATATGTGAGTTTGTTTCTCACATTTTTTTTTATGAAATGATAAACTCTATTGAGGATAACGTGATTATTTCATAAAAGATTTCTTGATCGCAATTGACTGTCTAGCTCTGATCGGAATCGGTGTTTTGGTAATAAACATTGTATGTTAGCATTGATAATAGGTCTCTCTTTAATGTTATTGGTTGGTGATTGATGAACAACAATACGAACAAAGCATTGCAATTAAACGGTTATAAAAGCTTGTTGAGCAATACGATTTCGACTCTATAATCGAAGAGTAGGGACTTTGTTCTCTCCTGAGCAATTTATCATAGAAATTGATATCCGCTGGCAGTTCAGGACTTGTGAGACGTCGTTCTTGTATCACTTGCATCGCACACCATCCTCACACCATTCCTCCGAAAAAGTCTCGAACAGAGATGATTGAACTGTTCTTTGAAGGGAAACGAAGCGGAACATAAAAATAAATCTTCAGCTTTATGCGCATGGGAACTGAATGTTTCAATCAGCCAGAACACAGCGAAGGACTCACCCGAGGAGACTGGAAGAAATCGAAAACCGAGACGAATTCGAGCTTAAACCTAACACACTCCTTCTTCTTCTTGTTGTGGCAAAAATAACCTTCTTTGCCTGGATCCCGAATGGCGATTGAAAGGAGTGGGATCTGCTTATTCAAAATACATCATGGAGGGCACAGGTAAGGGAAGTACCGGGAGGTAATCTAGTGAAAAATTGCAAACCCACCACTCCCTTCCCACTCGTGCACTTGCACAACAACTCAGGTAGTGCTCAGGTGCCGAATGGCGATGTCATGGCGAAGGATGAAATCTCCGGTATCCCGACAAGCCAACCAGGACCTTTCAAAGTGTCTTTTGTGTAACGGATTGAATCCGTTCCCCGTTCCTTTTTGGCCACAGGGACACCCTGTACGGTACGGGATTAAGCAACGGAGCGAAGGAAAGAAATGGGCACAGCGTAAAGATCCCTTGCTCCGGACACTCGGCGAGCTGGTGAAGTTTGTCTTAATATTGACACAGATACTTCACACGCGGCTCCATCCATCCATCCATCCTGATGCTGCTGTAGGTAGAGGGATCTTGGAGCTTGGTTTTGTTTATCTTTCCTCAGTCACGGTCCTCCAGGATTGGAGTGCGATCAAATAAGCGAATTCAATTCCGCTGCAGGTATCCATTGCATTCGCTGCGCTGCTTGGCCGCCACTGCTTGGTGTTTCGGTGGATGCATTTTGCATCGCAAGTCGCCGACCGGTCCGGTCGAGCGCATAAAGTGTCGGGGAAAATATTTGCTTTACTGCTTTCACGGAACCGACTGTCCGAGTTCCGAGCTGAAATGATGGATGTATCTCGGGGGGATTAATGGAAGAACGGTTTGCACGCTGATGCGCCGGGCATACTGGAGCACTGAACTTTGTGTAGTAGACGAGCGAGTCAGCGGAGTTGCCTCAGATTACAAAATTACCGAATCTCTTGTGAGGAGGAATCGATCACAGTACACCTAGCGATGGTTTTGATGTCGTTTATCTGAAAAAGTGAAAAGTGATCTCAACTGCATCGTTCGCTGGTTTATTCAAAAGTGTTTCGTGTAATATTGTGTAAATGTGTTTTAGTAACTAAAGTCCTGAACTGTTGTAACGTCAGTTGTTAGTTAATTTGGCATCGAAGTTGTGCATGTAAGTCTTATCTACTTATTTTTCTTGCTATGCGCAACATCTATTCGACACGAAGAACATCCTTTCGCTTCTCTTATTTATATTTTCTGATGTAGTGTAAACTGCAGCAATTTCTTCTGCGGCTCCTTTTGGGTGCATGTTCCGCGATCTCATTTTGCGATCTAAGACCATTCGTCGCAGATGGTTGTAATCTGAAAGGATTAGCTCCGTCAAGTACCTACGAGCACTCACCGTCCAACGATACGCAGCAGCTGAACCCGTCGGGGGTTTGATCCTCTGTTAACCTAACCAGAAGGTTCGCCTTCTTGCCAATCAATCCAAATGTGAGATGTCGGCGGTAAGATGAAGTGGATACAAAAAAAAAAGCAGAGCCCCGTTGCGGCCCACAGATTCCGACTTTGCGAAAGGCTTATGGCAGATCCGGCGACGTTCACCACAGCGACGTGACTAATCCCGGCGTGTCCGCCACTATTCCGGCAATCCTGTGCGCGTGGAACCGCGTGTGATGCAATCGCAATTGTGTGCAACCACGTCCACCGCCAGCTTTGTTGCTGCTGCATTTTGCGATGCAATTTTTGCAGCATGAAGCATGGAGTTAGGTGAATGTATTTTCCTTTTATATTCTCGGACTCCACCGTGCAGCCAATCCGTTCACCATCGATGCACTTTTTGCTCGCTAGCTCTGGTTTGGAGGGTTCGGAGGGAACTAGATGCGGGAGGGCGCAGAAAAGGTGCCATTTGATCCAGCCGAGTGCTGCAGGCCTTTCCGCCGTTTTACTACCAAGCGCGAAATGGCTTCAGGGTGAAGGGGGGATCCATTCGAGAGTTAGATGCGGCCCCAGCTGACCTACGGTTCTGGATGGTTTCAGTCATAAACTGGTGCTGCCGTGATGGTGTGCAGAATGGCAAATCAATTGCTCTGCTCGTTCGTTCTACAGTGAATTGCTAAAGGTGGAGGATTTTACATGGCTAGCTATATAGCTGGAAGCACGCAGCCTTGCTTCATTGGTAGCTAATTGAATGTAGCTGCTGCTCACAGTGCGGGATGCGAGGTAAAGATAATCATTTGAGTAAAAGTTGTCTAGCTCAAGAATGTGGTATAGACCTGGTATATCTAGGTGTATTTCCGTAGCGAGTTATTAAATCTCTTTAAAAAAACCTATTAATAGATACCTCAAACTCTCACTCTTCTTGATTGGAAGATCCAATACTTCGACTTCCTTCAACCCGAATCCGGAAAAAGATTCAAAATGGTTTGATTTGAAAGAGAAATATTGTTTTTTCAACGAAATTAGACTTGATTAGCTAAACCATTTAGCGTCTCCCAACTTCACGGATCAACGCAGTGCCCACTCCGGTCTCTCCTGCGTTCCGGATGCACCTTTCGAGCACGCTCTCTAGCAGCATGCCACAGATGCAGTTCGAGTTTGGTTGAGTCGTGTCCGTGGTCTCCGTAAACCAACCGAAAAGATGCATCCAACACCCACCCTTGCTGGCAGCAGCAGCATCTCATCACCACCACCGCGAGGGTTGCCCCGGTACACCCGATTCCCGTTTGGGAAACCGGTTTTTTGTGAGTCTTTGGCCCTGCGTCTTTTTGTTTGATTTCGTTCAACCCCCTTCGCCAACTCCGTTGGTTCGCTTCCCCCGACAAACATTCGTCCACGTCCACGACGACGACGACGGCGGCGAGATCATTATCATCCGTCTGCGCCGGAGTCTGAGGGAGTCTGAGCCTTCAACTGCAGAAGCCTCGCGGGCTTACACGAACACATAAAGCGACTGAACCGAGCAGCAGCAGCATCAGCATCAGACAGGATAAGCAAGGGTGCGAGGGAGCGATTTCAAGAGGCTTCAGCGTGCAGCCAACCCCGAGTGCCATTCTATTTCCCGTCTAATTTCCCTCTCTTCGTTGCTATGAGGGGTGCAAAAGGGATCGTCTTTCCTCCCTCTTCCCCTTCCGCTCTATCTCAAGCTATGGTATCTCACTCTCTGGCACCTTGTTAGAACCAGCGACGGTGCTAGGTGATTTAAAATCCCTTTTTGGTGATACCTTTAAGTCCCTGCAATTTGACGTGACAACGACCAAACTGTTCCAAGGATTGTAAATCAAGTTCCCCGGCCCTAGCAACGGAGATGTTTCGATAAAAAACGCCAATGAATCCAATGCTAATCGACTCCCTTTAATCCTCTCGATGTGTCTCTATTTGTTGGTTTATTTGAGTTTTTAATGTTGCTCATGAATAACATAAGTTCATCAAAAAGGCATTATCAGAAAGGAAATATGAATCTAAGATTTCCTGTGGTAATTGTGCCTTAATGTTTGCTGTTTAAGATGTGTAAGATGAGATGTTGTACATGATTGTCAGTAGTTCTGATAACGCTTTAATGCATTCTCATACTTTTTACTAAGCTTCCACAATTATCAAAGTGTTGAATATGCATAATAAGGCGTTATGATAATTATACGACGTGCGAAAAATAATCAGAAGAAGAGATTTTACCATTCCAATTAATGAGATTGGCATATACTCTGTTGTATCTCAAAGAACTATCTCATAAACTACAACGATTTAATTGAAAATTTAAAAAAATAATTGGAGTGTATTCCTTTTATTTTAACGAACGATAGATAAGAATTAGATGGTAGGATTTCAGCCTTTATTTTATAATGATGGCAACATTTGCTTTATCGAAAAACTTTCAAATTTTTGTCTACAAACATTTCCTGTGCGGATGCGAAGGTGCTCCTATCTGTTTTATCCAATTACCAATTATGTTTTATGCTTTTCACATAAAAATTTAAACTATTCAAAACGTCCAAATTCATTGCCTGCTCGCTCCACATTCTTCTTTCCCCTTTCCCTGTAACCCTCGCCGGTTGGTCCTTTTCGGGACGATTCCAATGGCACACGATCCCAAATGGCCGATTTGAACCCTCGTGTTTCTTTTCGTTCCTGGCAGGGTGTGCGTGCGTGCACGAGTGATGCGGTTCGGGATGCGTGGGCCTGCCTGCCGGGATCCTGTACTACAACAACAACGACAACAATGTTGTGAAAAAGGAACCCCACCACAAACGGGGTGTAGCTCGTGTGAAGCGCGTGCTAAACGCTACGAGGACTACACGGGCCCCTTCTACCCCTTACGCTGGTGTTGGTGACCAGATTTCGGATGTCTTGCATTGTTGTTGTCTCGGTTTCCTTGTATTCTGGTGGAGTTTGTGTTGTGTGCTGTTTCCTAAAGAAGCGTCCAAAAGAGACACGCACTAATTCGTGCAGGGCTATAGGAAACGGGAAAGCGAAACCATAAAATCGGCCCCGTTCTGGATCGATGCGACTCGTCGTCCTTTTTTTCTCATCGTTTTTCGTACGATTCCACCATGCGCTTCCTTCCCGCATCTCTGATATCACCTTTCGATCGTCTTGTTACTTCTTCTTGTTTACTTTGGTTTCCCTTTGCATTACTCTTTTCGTTTGCTCGCTCGCTCGCTCGCTCGCTGTATCCGGCCGGCTGATTGTTATTGGACGGGGAGGTTTACGGGAAGGCTAAATTAGAACCTCAAGAGGCATGAGAGTACAGTGTGGACTGCAGCAGCAGCAGCAGCAGCAGCAGCAGCAGCAACACCAGCAGGCCACAGCCGTTGGTGCATTGGCTGCATTTACGGCGAGAACGAAAATAGTTTATTGTCGATGTCGATGCTGAGCCTCTTCTTCGATTATTGTGACGTTCTAGGCGTTGTCCGGGGGGCTGAAAAGTACGGGTAGAGGACGACGGTGTCGACTGATCGAAGAAAACAAAATAAACTTCTTCAGCCAGCGTTGCAGCAGCTGTTTTATGTTTTTTTTTCGAGCCGGCCTAGAAATTCCTCGACATCCTCGGTTCCTGCTAGGTTCAGTGGCGACCTACCAGCTGAAATGTTGATACAGGAGCAATGATTTATGGGAGAAATCAATTTCCCGGATGGCCCGGTGCAACGGATCATCTCTGAGGAGCTCTTTTTCGATTAATTACTCTCGCCTAATGGTTGGCTTACGTGCATTCTATTATCTACATAAATTACATCACGTTTCTAACGCTACACATGCCACCTTGTGCCTTGCTGTGCTATAAACCAATCATTATCCAATCGTCTGTAAAGCTTCTAGTGTTTTAGCGTGGCCCATCTGTACGTCGGCTAGACGGCTTCCAACATGTTGTCAACGCGAGATTAATGCGCAACTAATTTGATGGACACTTCAACCGATCATGCAATTCATAAAGTAGCCAATCGAGTTGTCGCACCGTCGGTTATCTCTTGGCCCCTTCCGACAGACAGTAGTGACGGGATGCATTCGCGCTACCGTGTGCTGTTGTCACTCGAGGTGTCAATTTAGCCCGTTTGGTCCGTACTTTGCGCACCATTCCCGGGACCGACCTATAGTGTGTAGTGCCGTGCATGCCGATAGCCCACGATGGAAGCACCTGTCAGTGACAACGCAGTGGAGCCCAAACCGGCAGTAGGGGGAGGGCTTTCACCGAATCGTGTTTGGTGAAATGGACGATAAAATGTGTTTGGATGGTTTGGCTTTTCCTGATTGCTGCAACCGATGGTGATTGTCAGTAAGTCGATTCCGATTCCGAATGCCACACCGCCCATTCCCTTGGCCCATGGAACAGACTTGTGACAACTACCGTTTGGGTAGTGAAAGCAGAGGTTGGTTTTATTGAAGGATCGATCGATGTTAACAATTTACTACCCTTTCTTTATCCTATTTTTTCCTCTTTTTTTTTTGTTTGGAAAGTGTTGTTAGAAAGTCTAGAGTTGAAGTATAAAACTTGCTGCCCTCGAAACTATGCTTCTCTTTATCTCGAGAGCGTCGCCGTGAGCGTTCTCTCGTTCACCGTCGAAAGTAAATATACTTTAAGAAAATCCGGAATAAACATCAAATAGCAGAACAAAGGTCCCAACACCTAACGGTACCCCGTGGACCAGGCACAGGACCATGAAGTAGCGGATAGTGTGCGAGACAGGAAGTTGAGAATAGAACAGCAAAAAAAAAAGGGGGTAAGACCCGGCAAGAAAACCACCACAGCCCAAGAATCGTTTAGTGATCGAGTGGGATCCGGTGGCTGGTCGCGGGTCTGGTGCACCGCACGCACCGCCAACCTGCCAGACGGCAGATCAAATGTTTAACTTTCCCACTGTAAATAGAGGCCTCCCCCTCCATTCTTGGTTGGAGCCAAGTCGCCAGAAGAGAAGAAAGGGGGAAAAAATGCGCTGACTGACTGCTGGTTCATTGAAGGTTCCAGCAGCAATGGCGGTGGCGGCGACGGCGTCCGCGACACCGATAGGAGCACGTTCAAAAGGGAAGCATATTGTTCCGCTGATTGGTCGGATTGTTCCAGCATAGGTTGCATGGGTTGTGTGTGCGCCACACAGCGCAACGACATCCCCAACACCATAGAAGGTGTCACAGTGACGCGTCGTCGTGCTCGATGCTCGTGCAGGTTGCAGGGGGGCCCGGGGGGGGGGGAGGTCGGCCCCACACAGGAAGTTCATCGTCAGTGGCATCAGCACCACCGAGATACTAGACCGATGGCGGGTGAGGGACCGAGCGCTCTTTCCGTTCTGCGAGTCTTTATCTAACACTTTCTTTCACCGATGACGGGCTCGTCGACGGCGATGGTGGTGGCGACCGCACGGTAGACAGGAAGCCGTGAGCCCGTAAGGTTATGGGTGGGTCACATTGGAAATGAGGTCGACATCGACCGGAACACACAAGCACGGACGAACGGATTGCACTTCTCCGATGATGATGATGATGACGGTACCGGGGCGTTTAAACCCTTCGCTTGGTAGTGAGGTTTTTGGTTCTTTTGAGGGCAAATATTGGTAGCAGATTCTTGATGATAAAATTGGGATGTATCGCATTGGAGTGTTTTTTAGAGATGAGAATGTAAAGTGTATAAATCTGAAGGTCTATCAAAAAGTGGTTTTTAAAGCTCAACATTGATTATAGATGTTAAGTCAATTTTCCTCAACCTTCCGAACTGAGATGAATGTCTATTTTTAAAGCTATCATACAATTTCATAACATAAAATTTATGACCTCCGCTGAACATTCCTAGAGGAAATCCAAAAATACATATTCGATAAGAGTCTGCCACCTGAGAGGTTTGATAGAACATGACGAGCACAGGTCGTGGTTGGAGCAGGATTTACCGATGATGAACTATACATGTCATCGCCATCGGTTTAATCGAAGTTTAAGCAACATTCGTTCTGGGGGAAGCGTGTTGTGGAGCAGCGTGGTGTTCCACGGGAACAACACGGAAGTCACGGGATCTGACTGAGTGATCTGACTTGCAGCAAGTTTGTGACACTAGTATGCCGACACTGCCATACGACGGGGGAGTATTCAATCCGATGCCAGCTTAAATCGATTGAATGGTTTGGAACTTGAAGCAAGTCTAGCTCAAGTTCCATGCCATGTATCCCGACCTGTAACAAGTTGTAAACGATGTTTGCAGTGCTTGAGAGTAGTCTGTCTGATTTATGCACCGCAGCAAAGTACACCAACTCCGATGCTCCGATCTATACAGCCTCATTCATCTTCATTAAGTTTAAATCCAATTCCCAAAATGGATAGCCGCTGACAGTGGCTGCGGGAGCAAAATGTTTTCAATTTCTACCACCACCACGACGTTCCCTTCTCTCATTGGGTTTGATGTTGCGGTATGGCTTCTCCCAAAAGTGACACCAGTTCTCTCCGCCGGCGTTTGAAACGAAACTGAGCCGCCCTATCGACCCACGGACGCCCGTGGCACTCTAGGCCTGGGAGTGGAAGTGCAATTGTCTCGTAATTGTGTGCACTCGGTGACACACCAAAGGCACATGAGCGCTTGGCCCTTAAGTTTCCGTTCCGTTTCATGTGCATAAATTATAAACTCCAGCAATCGTCATCGTTACCGACGCCCACGGACGGCACGAGAGAGAGAGAGAGAGAGAGAGGCCGTACAAGTGTAAAGTCTCCGCTTAACCGACTGCAGCCTACAGTACTGAATGGAGGTTGTTGGAGATGTGCTTATGTTGTGCTTGTGCTGCTGCTGCTGTTAAGCGATACACACTGGTTCCCCTTGGCTACCTCACGGTCCGTCGGTTCCGTCGATTGACACTAGACAACGCTAGCGCTAGGAAGCACTTGACTGAAAACGGTAATTTCGTGCGCATTATGTCAGTGCCTTTGCACCTCCCGCAGCGTCACTTCAACCAACCTCACGGAATCACCTCTTTTTTTCCGCCTTCTCGGCGTACAGCACCGACCGCTTTTGATGCGAGAAGCGCAAAGGGAACATTCATTTCCTCTGCCGACGACGACAGCGACGGCGTTGCATTTCCTAGTTCTGTAAGCTATTTTTGGCGGAGGACAGGTTGGTGAGACTGGGCAAAACGACCATACAGAGGAGAACACCCTGAAGCGCTCGAACGATGTGCACAAAACCATGGCTCCGCCGCTTTGGTATCTCTCTAGAATCTTCTCTAGATGCTCCTTCGGGGGCAGAAACGCGCCGGTGATGGCGCGTGCTGAAGTGGTTCACTGTGTCGTCCCTGTTCGGTTCGGTTCACCATCTCACACCTCGCACGCAGCAGCCGCTACGCAGTCCAAGCGTACTCGTGACTCAGAGACCTCAGAGATCTACTCTGGACGCCGAGACTCCTCCCGAGTGCGCTTCTGCTGCTGGGGATGTCAGGTTCTCCATAAATCAAACGTTAACTGTACCAGTACCAGTACCAGCACCAGCAGTGGCAGCCAAGCGAGGCCGTGAGTTGTGGAAGGTTTTGCAATCCGTTGCCAAGGAAGAGGTGACCGGATCGATTCCGTCGTGGTCCACGGTACGCCTGGACCGCACCACCGGTGATGTAGTTTTGCTCTTATTCTGGACCTCATGGCCCGGTACATCGGGCAACAACTCGGGCCTCTTAGCGGTGCAGTAATTGCTGCACGCTCCTGTCATTGCAACGATGACAATCTATTTCTGCAAGTCCAATCGCCTGCATCCCCTGCACTGTTGGAGTTGTCGTTGCCCCGTAACATGTCTAAACAGTGAGCCATGGCGTGGCGTGGCGTGGCGTGAAGCTAGTGAACTCTCTGCACGGTCCCTCCGGGATTGGACGACCTGACCGCCCGCAAGGAGAAGGCCAAGGGAGAACCTGTATTTTGGTTTGCTTTTGCGTGCGAAAAATAGTTACAACAGCTCGCGTGCCACAGTCCCTGGATACACTGCCAGCGGGCAGCGCTTGTAGCGAGTGTGGCAGTGCGTGCCACGTGTGATTGTGTGCTGCCATCTCGACATCTGGTCACTACTCTGGTCGCGCCAACCAGACTTACCATGCGCCAAAGCTGTCACGGGCCGGGGGCTGCATTCCTTGGCGTGCATTAGCTCGCCAGTTCAGTTTCTCAGCTCCCATACCGATTCGCCAATCTTGTCTTCAATGACAATTTATCACCTCCGCTGAGCTCTCGGTGTGTGGTACGGTCAACGGTTTTGCTATCGTGCGCTTTTGCCGCATTTTGCCCGTTCCTTTCTAATTCTCACATGCGCTAATATTGGAAACATTGGAAGCATTGGAGGAAAATGGTGCGAGTTCTCCTGTATTTGGCAGAAAGAAGCCGTGTGCCGTGGTATGGGGCATTCGTTATTTGATCAAGGCAGTTGCTTGTCTGGACGATTCCTTAGTATGGTTTTGTGTAAAGCTTGGAACACCTTAAATTTGGCCGCACTCTGCTACTCACTGCAGTGCCCCTAGTGGTCGCTTTGCTACTCTGTTGGTGTCTTTTTAAAGGTTATAGTTTTCTCTTTTAGTGATAAAAAAT
>NC_064878.1:25889095-25909095 GCF_943734665.1 Anopheles aquasalis
TTAGCCCCTGGAGGGCCGTGGGCACACTGTATTGACAGGCCGAAAAGAACTGAATATCCGATATTGATATTAATTAATGTTTTAGGGGGGCTTCGGTAATTTCTGCCTAAAAAAAGGCTCATTTTTAAAGATTTTTTGTGACGTATCCTTCCCCTTTACTTTTTCAAGAGTATGGCATATTAAACAACAACTTTTGAAGAATAGTTAGTTCTTTTTTGGGAAAGATTTTTTAAAAACTTCATCCACGGCATCACATTCATGAAGGTGCGTCTGCGAAAAGGTACTTTCCGGTGCCCATCGTAGTTGCGTGATGCGTCATCAGAAAAATACACATCGGTTTTCTTTTGTTAGATTAATAGTTTATCCAGGTAGTCCCGTTCACTTTTGTTCGAATTTCCTATTTTTCGATTTATGCCAGATTTTTGAAGTTGAAAAAGTGATCACATTGATCAAACAGGGTTCGTCGCTTAGTTCTTAAGGGACAAGTCTTTTGATTCGCATCCAAAACAGTGCCCATCGTAGTTGCGTGATGGGTGATCAGAAAAATACAAATCGATACTCGTTTGAAAGATTACAAGTTTATCTCGGTAGCCCCGTTGAGTTTTTGTTGAATTTCCTATTTTTCGATTTTTGGCAGATTTTTGAAGTTCGAAAAGTGATGCTTTTTATCATTTTGCATGATAACACGATTTTTAAAGACTTGTTTAAAAAAAAGTATCAACAATTTTCATGAAATCTTGACGCAAATTAGTGATATGGAACATTCTAGGAAGTTTAGAAAAATCCAGGATGTGAAATTTCATTTGGATTGCATTAACTTCAATTCGATTGAATTTCTTCTGTGTTAGGCCAATTAGTTCACGAAAGTTGGGAATGCAAAAGGGGCCCCCACCAGCGCGGGGCCCTGGGCATGTGCCCATTGTGCCCAATGGGAAAGATGGCCCTGGTCAAATAAGTCTTTGCTTCTTCTGGGTCATCACAAGTCCAACAAGTAATCTAAAACAAAATCACGGACTGGACCATCGTCTTTTACTATCGTTCTCAACCATCTCAATATATTCAAACCCGCCGTGCAAATGCACTTTACGGTGGCTGGTTTGGCAAATTTAAACAAACGCAACGCCACTCATTGGTTTCTTGCAAAGTCCATCCGTTTCACTAATCGTTCACCGTTCTTGAAACGATGGTCTGCACGGAAGAGGAGAGGCTGGCGGCCACGACACGACGATCATCAACGACGATCCCGACGAAATCGATTCCAAGAGTCCGAGGGACACTCCCGCCCACAGCCGCGCTGTGGCTCTTCAGCCATCAATCAAACCTGGAAAGGCCCGGGAAGCATCAATTTTCCTTCGCCAGCCAGTGCGATGTAAATGATAGGCCTGGGCTGCTGCTGCTGCTGCTGCTGGCCTGTAGAGAGCTGCATTAGAACCCACTCGTCCCTCGCCCTTCTCTTCCAACTTGCCTACGTTTCGCATCTCGCTCTTTGCGAATTAATCGTCTACCATCATCTGCATTGGCTGCATTAAATCTCTGCACCCCACCGAAAGAGCCTGCGCCTGCATCATCGTCGTCAGCGCGCTCGATTAGGGAGAAAAAAGTGAAGACCACACGCGGGCGAACGGTTGGTGGTGCAGAAGGGGATGATGACCTTCACAGAGTTCGGTTGCATTGGCCTGAGGCTAAAGGTGTGCTGCTGCTGCTGCTGCTGCTGCTGCTGTCGTTGTTGTTTTTTGTGGTTTGTTCGTTCGCTGCACGGCATGGCTTCCCCGTTCTTTGGTCTTTGGGAGTCCCCCCCGTCTCTCTCTCTCCCTTGTCCGTCCGTGCAAATTATTCCAATTATTGCAACCGTTTTGTCGGGTTTCTCCACTTGCGAGGCAAGTGAGGGTGCCACAACAACAGCAACAACAAGAAAAAGCAATTCCACCCCCCCCTCAGCTTTTGGGCAAGTAAAAGCACGCAGACCCCCGTAGGACTTCCGTCAGACAAGAAGTCAGACCCTGCGGGGTCCAGTGAGACACTCTCCAAGGTTAGGTAACGCGCGTACACGCGATGGAAGCGAGAGGAAGCGCCAATCCCTCACGATTCCTGCGCTTTGGAACCTCTCCAGTGTGTGTTTGTCAGTGACACCGTAACGGTAGTCGCAATTTGTCTAACAACTTTCCCTACGGACGCCCTGGATCCCTGGATAAGAAGCCTATAGTCCTAGGAAACCGGCACACGCTCTCACGCACCCTGTTGGGATGCATCCCCTTGGATCCTACGCTTTCATCCCCTCGCTCGTTGCAAAAGGGATCCTGAATGCCCACCGGCCACCGGGGGGTTGCTGCGTGACTCCCGCTGTCTCACTGCGCTCCTTCGCTGATCTTGATTTGGCCAGTAATTACATGTTGTAGGAATTAAAACCCAATCTCCAGGACGTCCCTCGTGCGCTTACACCCAGCTGGAGCTGGAACATTTGCCGTGCCGAAACTGAGCAGTGGAGTTTACGTGGAACGGCGGAGTCGGATAGTAGTCAGCGCGCATGTCTCACCACACCGTCGCTGGGACAGTATGGCTGCAGCAGGATTTTCAGTTACCGTATTAATTTATCCCCATTCCTAAGTACAATCTCTGATCCCCGATGTTAGTCACCATTCGCAACGCTTCGGGGCGGTCCCGGACCGGATCTTCTCATGAGAATCTGGAACCTTTGGCTTGGCCGGCGACGAAACAGCTCTCCCAGATGCTGACAACGGAGCTGCGCCCAGTTAATGGGCAGCAGTGGAAGCCACACACCGCCATGTCCGATGCCAGCTCCTTTGGCTGTGTATCGGTAATAAATATCAAGTTACCAGTGGCAGTGCTGAGGGCCGCACGGTATGTCCCCATGGGATGTCGTCCGCATGCAAAAGAATACCGAGCTGCTGCTGCTGCTGCTGAGCCGTGTCACCTCTCGATGGTTCTAGGAGTGGCCGCGCGGAACAAGGGTTCGGTTTCGGCACGCTTCACACCGCTGCACATGACGAACCGACCTAGCGACGATCCGGTGGCGTTCGTTGGGAGTCAGAGTGTGGAGGGAATGTGGGTTCATTTTTTTTCTCGCTTACGTTTGGTTTGGTTTAGTCGACCTAACCAACCTGGAAGGAACCAACAAGGGTCCACTGGTCCGGGAAGTCTCCCTCGGGAATAGAGGGATTATGGCTGGCAGCAGTAGCAGCAGCAGGCAGTTCAACCCCTAGTGAGGCGAGCGTACCACCACCCTTTTGGAGTTGGAACGTTGTTCGCTTTGTTGCACCGGGTCTCTGGTTGTTATTTTTTTTTTTTGCACAATCACCATGTTGAGGTTATGGCCTGGATCTATTCAACGAGAGCACGACAGAGAGAGGGAGAGCAAACCTTCAAGCCTACAGTCGTGGCGGACATCGCCATTAATGAAATGGTTTTGCAAAGATCCGTTGACTGTCTGTGGGTCTCTTGTGCGCAGTTGTTGATAGGCGAGCTACGGTCGTGGTGGTGGACATGTCGGCTCGTTAGGAACTCGTGCCCGGTAGAAGCTGCATGTAGCTCGCCCAAACACTCCTCCACCATTAACCGCACACTCCCCCTCGTCATGTGCTGGACACAGAGCCGGCCACGCAATCCCAGCGGTACGGCCTTTCGCTTTTTTGTTTACCAGCTGCATCTAGGCGTTTGATGTGAAGAAGTGGAAACCATGATCTCCGGACCAGAGTCTCTGTTGCTGTTTCTGCGCGGAACCAGTTCAAACTGGTAACCGAACCGGCTACCCGTCATCGCATTGGCATTGGTCGAGGGGGCTCAATGGACCCGCAGCCGCTCGGCACGGCCTAATGCAGTAAGTGCAGTAGGTCGTCATTCGGTGCACCAGCACGCTGGCGTAGAATGTCTTCTATTGCCGAAAGGGGCCAATTGAAGCTGCCGGTTTGACACGGTGAGCGAGCGCGACTCACCGGTGACCGAGTATATTGGTCGCATTGATAGCGAAAGTCGTCCTCTGTTTGATGCAGTTCGATGATGGTGGGACTATGTAGGTCTATCGGCTTGCCTTGTGCGATGACAGAAAGGTGTTTAAAGCTTTTAATGGTTGTTCACTGGTTGGGGTGACATTTAAAAACGTTCGCCACATTGCCGAGTGGTTGGCGAATGTTCTGCCAGTGTGAAGGGAATCGTTATTCGTAAAGGTGTTTGGGGATGACAAATTGGATTATTCTGTGCTAAATCCTAATAAATGCTCGACCTCGTAGCCGTAGAACAATCCTGTTTAGAAAGTAATTGAAGTAATTAATCACTTAAAAGCGCGAACAATTATTTGGAATTAAAAAAGTTGAATAGAGGCCGCTTTCTCCAGCAAAACAAATCGCAAAATCTTATTCCAACAAAGAAATGCGTGCCTACAATAGAGATCCCATTAGAAAGGATTACTGGTATAAAGCGATTACAAAGGAGCTCCTGAGAAATCTCTTCCATCTGCTTCTCGTCCTTAGCATTCCTTCTTCGTCCTTCTTCACAGTTCTTTCGATCGCTGCACTTGATATCCCTGCAGAATACGAGCGCAAGTGATCCCTTCCTGTTTCCTTCTTAGGCGTAATCCTGTATTCATGCATCTTGTGATCTTCGCTATTCAGCTGTCCTGAAAATGGTGATCATTATCGCAACGCTCAAGACGGTCTAGGTCGCTGGTAGGAAATGTTTATGAGCTGCTGAAGCTTCTGAAGGAGTCTTACTTTACCCGGGGCGTCAAATTTCTCCTTCCACCAGGGCTCAGCTTCTGGATCCTTTCTGTCTTCGTCGTCTACTGTTCCGATTGTTGCCGGCGTTGCATCGGAAAGTGCACCACCAGGGGCCACTGCTTTCCTGGCTACCGATTATTTGTTTTCATCACACACAAAGCGACCAGTTACGACATCCAGCACCTTCAGCACAGAGAGAGAGAGAGAGAGAACAAGAAGAAACTCGGGAGGGAACTGCTGTTTTTTTTGTCGCTCTTTTATGTTGCCTCACTCAATTATACGATAATTTGCTACTGGGAATTGTGATCATGGATTTCACTTTTTTTTTTCTTCTGCTTCATCCTTTGGACGTCTGCCAGCCTGCCAGCCGGGCAGGCTGGTCTATCCCATGCTACGGTTCCGCTATCTCCTTATCGATCTGCGATGAAGGTTAAGCATCGATTTTCTTTTATATTTATTTTGCCTTGCGTGAGGGGTCCTGAGTCAGAACAGTTGGGTGGGGAAGAGACGAGAGACGGGTGTCCCTCTTCGTTCCGCGTGATGCGCCTCATTCTTGCGTGTTTCTTGTGGCTTTTCGCATTTTTTTTTTCGCTGCTTCTTTTTTATGTTGAAGCTGCTCCGCTTCTGCCTTCCCCCACGCCACCGTGCTCGCCGAGGCGAACAGATTTCAGACGAAGATTGAAGGCAGATGAGTTTCTAGTGAGGGGAGCGATAGAGAGAGCAAAATAGAGGCGAAGGAGCAAAAGAAGGGAAAAAAATATCCATCCCTTGGCTGTTACAGCAAGTAAGGGTAGGGTTCAGTATCAGCAGCATCAACCCTCTGGGAATGGTTGGGGGTGGAAGGGCGTGAGAGAGGTGCCGAGGAGCGCATAAAAGGCGAGGCACAAAATGCTAAACACACCGTAATGCTATTGCGCCCATCTCCTTCGTCGGCGTCACCCCCCCCTCGCGAAACGATGAAGCGTCTCCATCGATTTCACAGTCCATAACCATCACCGCATCTCTCGTCACAACGAAGGCTCTCCATTCTCTATCTCACTCCCATGCGGGTTCTCTTTCGTTTCCCAACGGTGAACCTGCGACGTCGCGGAGGCTCTTATCGTTCCATCTATCATCGCTGCTTCATCCACCTTCCCTCACTCCGGTCCCGGGGGTTTGGTTTGGCAAATCTGCCAGCAAAAGGTTTTTATGCTACGAGATATTTTCTAGCCTTTTTTCCTCCCTCTCTCTCTTGCTCTCTCTTCCTTTTTTCATCGTTCTGCTTCAGCCGAGCACAGGAGCACCGCAGCCTTTTCAGGACAACCCTCTAGCAGGAGGTGAGGGAGGGAGGAGGACGTTGGTTGCTTGGTTGGTTCGGGGATTCTGTTCAGGTTCATCCACACTACAACGGCATCATAGTTTTTGGGGATATGCTGCTGCTCCTGCGGATATGCTGCTGAACTTGATGAGCAATTTTGTTTGTCCGTTTATGAACGACGATGGTGGTGGTGGTAGTGATGATGATGATGATGATGGTGGTGACGATGAAGGCGATGGTGGTGGTACTGTCGACCTTCCAATTTGCTCACACGCATGAATATGAAATAAATGGGTGTTAAGAGGTTTAGGTTTATGATTCGAGTTCGGCTAAACGATGATTGTAAACAACGGGTTGGCGCGTGTGCTATGCTGCTGGCTTGACGTTTGGATTTTTGCCCACTGTTTGGCTGTACTGCATGGTTAGCAAATCGATATTTGCACTGGATGTGTAGAAGGGGTGATGAATTTTTAAATTTAAATCATGTAAACAACTTAAATAAGATGGAAAAGTTTTAGTTAGAACGAGGAAGGGGATACACGATATCTTTCAGTTTTAATTTCGTAAAAAATTACGCAAAAGCGAGGCATCAATTTAACCAAAAACTGCTGATTTGTATATTTCAGACTAGCTTGACCCCGCGTGCGTCGCTACGCGTGAAAGACAGGTGTTATCTGAAATTTTCTCTTTCTTTGAGTTTCTATTTTGTTCATGACGGCTATTGTTCATTTTTGCAAAGGAATTAACATTAGATTACATTCAAACCTTCAAGCAGGGTGCACCTGGGGGGGTGCACCAAGGGGGTGTGCACCTGGGGGGGGTGCACCTGGGGGGGTGCACCTGGGGGGGTGCACCTGGGGGGGTGCACCTGGGGGGGTGCACCTGGGGGGGTGCACCTGGGGGGGTGCACCTGGGGGGGTGCACCTGGGGGGGGTGCACCAAGGGGGTGTGCACCTGGGGGGGGGTGCACCTGGGGGGGTGCACCTGGGGGGGTGCACCTGGGGGGGTGCACCTGGGGGGGTGCACCTGGGGGGGTGCACCTGGGGGGGTGCACCTAGGGGGGTGTGTACCTGGGGGGGGGGGTGCACCTGGGGGGAAGTGTTCGATGAATGAGCAGTGCAGTAGTGTGAGCGTGTTATAGGATGGGATTAAGTATTTGGATTGAGATTAGTAAGAGCACTCATGAGAGACGATCGCTCACGTGGTTCTTTGTGTTGAAGAGAGAATAAAGGTGTATTCGATTAGATAGCAAAGAAATCAGAAGTCTCGTCTGTTAATTTGGAATACAGTCCACAACAGAGCTAACACCGGGCTTCTTGTTTGTTAGCAACGCTTTCGCTGTTCATCATCCTGACTGCTAATCTCTGCGATTTAGTCGATTTTTAAAAAAATCATAAAAAAATGACTGTTTGAGCTAGGGCTATAACAATTTGAGAAAATTCGTTTTTTTGTATGAAAAATCCATAAAAAATGTCCCTGTACAGCTTACAAATCAGTTACGAAAAATAATTTTCTTTTTTTTTGAATAACTTAAGTAAAGTGAATGAAATATAGTTTACATCCGATTCTGATACCAACAGAAGACACACACAAAGTTTAATGAGAATCGGTTCAGCCGTTTCGGAGGAGTTTAGGTACTAACATTGTGAAAAGTGGTTTTTGAATATTTATAAAAAGATGACTTAAGTAAAGTGAATGTAGGATAGTTTATATCAATTGCCATTACCAAAAGAAGATACACACCAAGTTTGGTTACAAACGGTACAGCCGTTTCGGAGCAATTGGGACGCAAAGTTTGTGACACGAGATTTTTATATATATATATATATATATATATATATATATATATATATATATATATATATATATATATATATATATATATATATATATATATATATATATATATAGAAGAAGAAGAAGAAGAAGATATAGAAGATCCGGCCTAGGGTTACGATGCGCACAGGAAAAAAACCCTATCGAAGACACACTTTCCTAAATATGACGCCATGGGTGAGCTTTTTGATAAATCTTCCCCAAAATAGAACCAAATATTGCTGAAAAGATGTAGTTTAAGCTGGGACTTCGGTATTTTCGGGCCAAAAAAAGGCCCGTTTTTAACGATTTTTTGTGACGTAACCATTCAGCTGTAATTTTTTAAGTGAATGACATAATAATCTACAATTTTTGAAGAATATTTGATATAGTTTTGAGCAACATTCATGTACAAACTATTCCATGGCATCAAATTTTGATAGGCGTGTCGACGAAAAGTTACCTTTTACGGTGTCCATCGTAGTGACATGGCGGATCATCTGAAACATACAAATCGATATGCGTTAGAAAGGTTATAAGTTTATCTAGGTAATCCCATAGAGTTTTTTTTTGATATTCCAATTTTTCGATTTTTGGCAGATTTTTGAAGATGAAAAAGTAATGCTTTTTGCGATTCTGCCATAAAAAACGAACTTTACATAATTGTTTAAAAAAAAATATAAACAATTTTAATGATATCTCGACGGGGTTACCTGGCAAAAAGTGTACAGATTATGTGTAAAAAATTCCAAATCGATCGCCCCAATAGTTTTTACGGTACGATGGGCACCGACTTTGAAAACGTTGGTTTAGGGAAACGCTCTTCAAAGTAGCGGGCTGCATGGAGCCTTGTATGAAACGCG
This sequence comes from Anopheles aquasalis, assembly GCF_943734665.1. Taxonomy (NCBI): domain Eukaryota; kingdom Metazoa; phylum Arthropoda; class Insecta; order Diptera; family Culicidae; genus Anopheles; species Anopheles aquasalis. Next base: position 25,897,801 of record NC_064878.1, read on the forward strand.
GATTTTCAAAAATCTGTATCTTTGTCAGTTTTTCCTCGATTGATCCAAAACTTTTACAAAATACTCTTGAAAGGATCAGCTTTCGAGGAAAAATGTTAAAAACATGTGTCACAAATAAAAATGAAATACCGAAGTGCCCCCCTAATATGGTATTCACTTGAAAAATTATGTTGAAGGATTTCTTCACGAAAAATCCTCAAAAATTCGCCTCTTCTTACGCGAATTAACCATAGCCCCATCTTAAGAGACCCATTTTTATTTGATGCCAACTCTATTGGCTTTTGAGAAACAATTTGCACTTCCATTCCTAAACTGTACTTTCAATGTTTCCGTCATCGAAGAGATCCCCTTTATCGTATCGGCAAATATTTAGAAACCTATTCCAAAACATTACGAAGTAATCAGAGGATTAGTGCAGAAATGGATAAAAGTTGCGCTCCCCTTGGTTCAATATTTCGACTTGCTTAGCTTGCCATTCATTTCTCCCCTTCCTAGAATTCCTTTTGATTCTATCCTGCGAGCGTTTCTCCTGCCTGAATACTCCGCGTGTCATAATAAACGCAAACCGTGCGCGACCCATCGTCAACAATTTAACCACCCGTGGTTTTTCGGTTGCGAAAGCGCAGAAACAGGGACAACACAACGGAGACAGTCTCTCCGTTGGCACAGATGGCCTGGTAGGCCCGTCAGACGGTGCGTAATGTGCGGGAGTTAGTGAGACAGGCTCACTGCACACGGCCACAGCTGTTACCGACACCATTTATGAACTTCTTCTCGCAACCGTTCCAAGAGTAACCCTTTGGTCCCTTTGGCCCCTTCGAGCACTGATGATGCTGCAATGATTGAGCGAGGAGCGATGGATGTCGGTCCTTTTTTCCTTCGGAAAAGTTTTTGTGCTTCGCCAGGCGTCGTAAGTGTGGCTGCGTTTAGATGATGCTGCGTGATTATGACGAATGGGCTGCTGCGGCGAGGTCGGATTTGCGGCATAACGAGATGACGACTGAGCTTCCCCGCTTTTTTTTCTACCCCGCTACCGGTATTTTGCTTCCGTCAGGCGCAGGAGGCCAGCGGAGAGGGCAGTTCGAATGGCGGGAATGTCTTTTACGAGCAGATGATTGATTCAATTGTTGAACTTTTCCGATATCTTGCTTTCGATTCGGCTCCCCTGGTCCTTTTTTTTCGGCGTAACAGTGGGCAGCAAAGTGTGCAGCGAAGCATTATGCTTTGCGTTCGTTGTTTGTCCGACGGTGAAGATTGGACGAGCAAATAGAATCGAACGACGGAGTTCATGGAGAAAACTTGTCTGTTGATCGATTTTCGGAATCCTTCGGGGGAATTAAGATAATGGAATAATTTCCTGGTATTTCTGGGGTTTGTATAATTTCACGAATCACTGTGGCAGTGGCCGAAAATGGTATAAAATCCTGCACGGAATCGCAAGCATAAGGGGATGCTAGATTCCTCCCTCTGGAATCGTCCTGGATATCCTGCAAACGACTTTCCGATTCTCTATTTACTTAGCATCAAATTTTCATCCAAACACAACACGCCTGCATTTGTCTACATCCTCTACAACACGCCTTCATCGTTTGGCCGTATCTGCGGGGTACAGCTAGGATTCTGTCTCTGCACAGGACCACGAGCACCAGTTTATGATGCGTAAACATAAATCCACGTGGAACGCGCGGGCACACTGTTTGTCTTCCATTGTGATACAACGGCTAGGGAAGGTCGCTGAAAGCCGCCGACCAAATGTAGAAATTGTTTCCACAACCACACGGTGCGCGTGGTAGGACGGTAAGCGAAATAGGGAAGTTCTGGGGTTCTGGAGCTCCGGAGGCTTTGTCACTTGATGGACCGCTTCCCGGGGACTCGGGAGGATCTTCACGTTTTTCCCCTTCCTGTAGAAGTGAAGCGGACTCGGCGGACCGCGCAACCACCATATTACGAAATTCCTAAGCTTTAACTGACGCAAATCCTTTGCCTTCCGCTGCTGTAACCGCCAAGCCACGTCAGCAACTGGTTTCCAGCTCCAGCGGAGTGGCCAACCCTGTACGAAGAGAACCTCCCAAGGGTTGTCGTCGTCGTGCATCTTGTGCTGTCTTTTCGAGCGAAAAAGTTAGGTTATTTTACTTTACATTTTTTGCTCCCATATTTCCTGTGCTAATGCTCATCTTCTGCGGGCACGCTGAGGCGCGTACTGGAGATGGTAGTTCCGGTGCATGAAATGGATAATAAAAAAAATCCAAATCCCCTTTCTGGATACTCAACGAAAAGAGGTAGAGAGAGAGAGGGCGAAAGTCGAAAAGTGGGGAGTCAGCGAACGCCCCCTGAGGCAGTACACCGTCAACCAGGGCGCTCGCTTGGCTTTGAATATGATTGAAAAACCATGCTCCGTTTGCAGCATGGTCCTGTTCCGCGTTGTTGAGTGGATTTATTTGCCAGCGCCGTGCCAGCGTCGCGAATTTTCAGTTCAACGTTATGGCTTCTCGCTTGGAAACGGGTAAAAGAAATCCTTCCACGGGCCCTGGAAAGGACGAAAGGGAAATGCTTCAAAACCCGTTGAACGAAGTTCTCCAGTGGGACGGTGTGAGGTCGTGTTTTTTTACTTCTTCTTCCACCCTCGGATAAGAAAGGCTGCCTGCCAACGGCCTCTTGCTTTTCGTCCGGCTTTTTTGTAGGCCTCTGCACGGTACGCTATTGGTAGGGTTTGGGTTTTTAACCCCTGCTCTTCGTCGGTACTCCACCTGGGTTCGGAGGGCCAGCCCAGGTATCAGTATCCAGATTGCAAGGATCACGCTGGAGCAACCCGCCGGACCACTTTTCCGACCGTTGAGCTGACCTTCGATCCCGAACTTTGTCTAACCAACCGAACCGAACAGAACCGAAATGATGCCTTTCCCTCCAAAAATTTCCATCCTCTCAACCGCGATGTTCCGATGCGATGCGATGAGGGTTCGGTCCGTTGGTCCGTTCCGTCGTCCTGTAACGGACTTCTTCCGGTCCCGCAATCGGTTTATGACGGTTGGGCAGACGGAGCAAGACGTTAAGAAGATAAAGAACCGGAACCCCTTTTTTGTGCCCCGTTTGGCCCCTATCTGACCGGTCCTTGAGACGGATTGGAGTTGTGCAGCATTTAACTGAGTCACCGGGATCACTGAGCGTTGCTCCGGGAGGTCAATGACTACTGTGCTGTCCCGGATCTGACCCCTCGAATCGGTGGGTGATCAGAGCAGCAGAAGTTCATAGATCAACCCCCTCCGGAAAGTGCGCTATGATAATCAAGAGAGTGAAGGGCGTGATACCTGAAGATGACATCCCGTTTGAAGAAGTCTCGTGAAGAGTTATGATTTCTTTGAGACTACTACAAGAACTACTGAGTGAATGAAGTCTAGAGAAATCAGTTCGATGTGCTCCACGTCTAATGCGCTGATAAGCACTTTACATTTATCTGTGATTGATGGATTCACGATAAGACCTTATAATCCACTCTATAGCTCCATAAACTGCCGAACTAAATCAGGCTTCATTGGCATCAGACTGCCTTCTGAAGTGTGTACTTGACCAGCAGCGATCATTGATTGAGCGCGACGCCTCACGTAGAGGTCGATGATTTTATTACTTTAATACCGTTAATCCAACTGGCGCACCGTCGGGCTACAAATGGGTACCCTTATCAATCCACTTCAATCCCTGCTTCCAAGATTGCTTCCAAAACCCCCCTGCACAAATCGTTTTCTTCGGGCATCGTGACTTTTATCTCAAATCGCTGCACCCCGATCTAATCACCAGAAAAGATCGGACAAACTTCCCCAGACAAACCGGCCAGGGACATCCAGCAAGCCCAGCCCAGGTGAAGTGGTGGGTGAAGGGAAAGAAGCTGTCCCTGAACATGGACCATTGGACCGCTCGGAGGCATCCACGCTAATTGCACGGTAATGATTCACGGGAATGAGTTCGACATAATTAAATTGTGAGTATATCAAATTACGCTCGCCGGCCACACCTGCCGCCGTTGCCCCCCCCCCCCCCCCCCCGGGAGCGTCCGCGGGTTGATGGATGGCCTAATTGGAAACGTACCCTTAGATACCGGCGAACCGGAGGCGGAGTGGTAGAGTGGATAGTTGGGCGAGATTTATGCTAGTCGCGGCGAACCATCGCCGGGGACCATTTGTGGCATTTGTTGGGGTGCGTGCGCGGAATCGGGGGAGACGCACGGGATGATGGAGATCGAAAGATGAAATCACGTAGTTTGCGCAGTTGTGGCTAATTAATGGGCGAATTCTTTGTAGGAGCTGGCCTGGCTGGCTGTTGGTGGTACTGAGCAGAGAGGTTCCTTACGTCGAAGTCGAAGATCTTCTCCCAATTAGCCAATGGTTTGTGGCAGACTGGGCGCAGAAAGCGCACTAACAACTACACTCCAGTCTCTCTACAAGGATTCCTTTTACTTGGTCCGTTTGTTGTTTGGGAATATTCGCAGACTTCATTCCAGTTGGATCGCCAGCATCTGTGCCGGATAGAATTCCATTTCAACAGCACAAAAGCGCCCAAGGAAATTTTTGTTTTTCAATTTCTCCAATCTTATTGAGGCGCTTCTGCACTCTTCAACTCCACATAATCCATCCGTCATCCAGGCCAGGTCGGATTTGGAAGGCATCAAAATCCCAAGAATGCCAATTTGTCTGCGAATGAGAAGACTCACCTAATATCGTCATTTGTCAAAACATCATTAAACCACGGTGGTTTATCAGTAGGAACAGGACAGTATCGTCACGCGGTAGCACCACCATCAGAGGAGGTCGGAAGCTGTGCAAACAAATAGACACCATAAAAGTTTGCTACTCCCTTTGCCCTGTGGCGCTCAAGAAAAAGAAAATAAAAAGAAAGAGAAGGAAGACAGTGAAAGAAGTGAGGAGTTACTGTGCCGTATTTGCCCAGGCATCGCAAGTGTGCAAGTGTCGCACCGTCGTTGCCGCGCCGTTTGAAAAGTGCGAAGCGAGTTCGTCCCGCGTCTCATGAAAAATGGAACCACTGTAGTGGTAGTACGGTGAGCTGATGCCGGCGATTCCAAGATGCCGCGAGAAGACACTGCCTTCACTCGCGCCAGGAACGGCTGGCAACGGCTGTCGTTACAAATTGATCAATAAACATGATTCCCCGTCAGTCGTGTCGGTGTACTGTGTAGCTCCACGGCAGGCCCTGCCATCCTGCAACACTCTATGTAGTGCGTTGGAGGGCTTCCATCCCTGGCGACTGCAGGCACCTCGTAAACCGGGTGCTTTAAGCGACTTTAAAACGAAGAGCGAGGGAGCTGCGAGGACATTGAGAGTGAGGCATTACTTCCGGCAAATAAAAAGCAACACAAATGGCCACTCTGGTTCCTTTCACTGACTTGTTTCGTTGGAGGATATGCCTCCGCATCTCGCGACGATACGTCGACTCCTTCGAGGAGCTCATGCTTGTTTGGAGAGTGTTGGTTGCGCGTGTTTTGTGACGCGAGTCCTTCCACCGCCAGCGGCCATATGTGCCAACACGGGACGGGCTGTAATGATGGAAGATGGTTGAATGGTGCTGCACTGCTAGATGAACTCGGTGTAGTGCAAGTGGCACTTAGGCCTTGGTGATATGGTTTCCCTTTGCTCTGGGCTGTGTCCTCTACACGTCGCTGAATAGTGAGTACTCCAACGATTGCTATGGTTGCTAGAGTGACAGAGCACATAAACACACTTGCACACCCATATAGAGGCACACCAAGGATGTCGTGGTGACGATATTGAATGTCAAACATAATCGACGCGGCGGAAGTGAGTACATGGCGTCTGTGACCTCGTATGGAGCGAGTTCCGGTTGTGGTGGAAGAAAAAGGCGATAAAGGGGAAAAAGGGGGAATGTATTAGTTCAAGCGCCTGCGATAGATTGAAGCCGAACAAGCTGCTTCTTCATGTTTCCATCATACTCCTGATGGCCACTTCGAATACCGCCCGCGCAGACTGCAAGGACTCCTGGAGATCCTGGAGATGGCACGAAACCGGCTTCAATTCTTTGGCAACATCTTCTTCTCGTGGCCGTAGCAGTTCTCCTCCACTTAATCCCCGCGAATTGCTGTGGCTCGCGGAAAAGCGGCCAAAGCAAGCTCGCTTTCTGATTCCGTACTCCAGCAAATCGTTCCAGGCGGCATCTTCAACGCCCAGCGCCATCGATCGCGCTGTACCCGTACCCGTGCTTGCGCGGTAGCAGAAGCTCGTCGTGCTCGTCGTGCTCGTCGGGAAAACGTTGGGAAAATATCGATCGGTGAAGTTTTTCCGGGAGCAAGCTAGCGAGCGCTGCTGCTGCTGTGAACGGGACGCGCCAGGATATCGAGCCGGAACCCTGTTGTTGAAGCAAGAGGGCGAAAGAGAGAGAAAGAGAGAATGAGAGAGAGAGAGAGAGAGAGAGAGAGAGAGAGACAGAGAGAGAAAGAGAGAGCATCCCGTATTCATGTCTGAGGCGAGGATTGAGGGAATGAACCAAACAAAACAACAGCAAAAAAAACCTCCTGGAAGTCTCCTGAAGGAACACTGTCCTTTCACGCATATGCGCGTAGCGAGCGGTTTCGGTGTCGTGCTAGGTTCGTTGGAGGACTTTTTTTTCGGGGGGTTTCAGCTTCTTCCTTTTCCTGCTCCAGGCTACTAATACTGGTGCTGCTGCTGCTGCTGCTGACCGATTCGAGTGCTAGGGGTGGATAGAGACATTTTTTTCCCTCCTTTCAAGCACTCTGGACTCTGCACGGTGGACCTTCCAGTGGGCAGAAAGAAAGAGATGGCAGTGATGGAGAGGGTGACATCGAGAGCGAATTTTGTTGTCGACGGAGGAGGGTAAATTGGTGGCCGGAAGTGCGAATTCATCGTAAATAGTCATCACCATCGTAACATGGGGTTAATTTTCACGAGTAATTGAATTTTTGGCTCCTTGTAATCAAATACAACCAACCGGACCGGGCTCCTCGGCACCGGAGGCGCTGCCGTAGAAGCTAGGAGAATGCTAGGAGTAGATGTGGAGTGGCCCTGCGTGTCCCCCGCTAGTCTATGGTCCTTTTGAAGAGTCATTGTTGGCCAGTCGCTAAGCTTTGGGTGGGACGATTTTTTTTTGGCTGCAAAATTGTTTAAGTCAATTTTCATTTCGCTAAGTGATTCCGACTTATGTTGTTTATGTTTTTATGAAGTAGTCTGGATGTTGTAGGGAGGGAGGATTGAGGTTTATGAAATGTATAGACCAGTATGGCCATTGTGACTTGTTGAGTCTGCAGCGAGCTCAATGTTTCGACACACAAAGGAATGATAATTGAAACGAACCTCTACATAAACCAACCAACATTTCGTATCCGATTCGTGAATGTATTCGCGGGGAATCTAGATTCCACACATTCACCATTACAGGAAAACTGAATTAGACCTTTTGTAGACCTGACAAAAGTTAATCTTTCCTTTTCCCTTTAAAAAATATTAACAAACCTTTTTGTCATTCAATCTGCTCTGTTCAACGCTCCCAAAACACGCCGCCATCGCTGGTAAACCACAATGTTTCGCATGCTCTTAATTTAGCATCAGCATCGGCCATAGCATAACGTCCTGAAACATGCAAATGAAAGTGTGCCGTATCCTGGACCCGTGTGAAGATAGAACTCGATTTTTAATCCACCCGATTTCCCGCAGCATCAGCATAGTTTTCCCCCGTTGCTGATTCACTCACGCCTATTTCATTTCCCCTTTCTCACTCTCTCTCTCACTCGGAGGGAAAAATCGTGCAATTTTTCAATTAGGCAAAACAGATCATAAAACAACCGGAACCTTGTGAATGGAATCGGTTTTCATGAATTCATAATTTTCTTTTTCCCCCGTATCCATGTTCCATCCGGGGAGCCTCCCCCCTTCCCCCTTCGTACCATAAGGACCATAAAATGGCGGCTGACTTTTGCGAGAGTACGCGGATTTTCGGGGAAACGTTTCATCGATTTTCATTATTCATTTTTTTTTATGGTGATTATTATTTTAGTCCCTTCAGCCACACACAGGCGACTCCCGGTGGCCCAATTGCGTCCGGGTTAACAGTTTTTGAACGGATGAATTTTCCTTGGCCGTTTCCACGGGTGCGATGTGATAAATATGCTGCAAACGACACCGTCATCTGCATTCAACTCGACGGAGCGCGCAGGCCGCCGGTGAGCTTTTGCCGATCTGCATTTTTCGCGAGCAGCATGGAAGGTGCTGAGGAAGAGGAAGGGAGGATAGGGGTCTCATAATTTAACATTCATCACCAGGATTCCGGTGTGGTGCCAGAAACAGTGTGCGCACGGTGTGCACAAAACTGTACGGAGACTGTGTGCTCGTGTCCTGTGAATCCTGTACGCGTCCCGGTACTGGCAGGCCAGGTTCAAGGTGAGAACGAGAGCGTCGTGTCAGGGATTCCAGGGTGCGCTCTCGTTCACTCGCTGGAGATTTGCTTGGCTGCCGAAAATGCCAACCACGAACACGGCTACCACGACGGTTGCTCTGGGCATCATTAATTTGCATAATTTATTCATAAAACAGAGCGCGCGGCGTGTTTGGCGTGGCACAAAGGGATCTCGAGTGCGCGCGTGCGCCTGCGCTCACTCACCCGTAAGCTCTCCTCGGACAATCCACCGTGGATGCTGGGGCTGAAGGAGATGATGAAATGTTGACTTCCAGGACCCGCGTCGTTCACGAACAGCATCTTCTCCGCGTGTCACAACGCGCGTGCAACGGAAGCGGAACACTAACAGCGGTGAAGGCGAAGATTAGACGCGAAGACAGCTCAAAACATGTCCTCTGACAGCTTCAGCTTAGATCCGCGCTCGGCGTGATGTGATGGGTGACACAAGCGACAACAAAGCGACGACGCCACGATGGTCTGATGGCTCTGCGAACGAGCTGCGGAGGATTGTTAGGTCGCCAGAGGACAATGGAGCCGCTCCTTGACATTTGCGCGGGGTGAACAGTGGTAGCGGCACCACGGAGGGAAGGTTTTATGAAACGGAAACTATTTCAATGCTTATTAATGCGCATAAGATAGCCATCAACATACACACGCGATGATGGATGTAATGGGCTGTGGGTACAGCGTTTAGCAAACTGTTGGAGAGGGGGAGAGCTGTAGCGTGACGGACGGGGCGTTAGTCGAGTACAAATGGTCGCCCTTCCCTTCGGTTTGATGAGTTGCAAAGTGCTTGTTCGCTTGGAAAGGTGCTAGATATACGGTATCCTTTAACTAAGGCTTGCTGCTATCGCAGGATTTGGGTGTAGCAGTTGTTGTTGTTTGATTATGCCGATAAGTTTCATGGGAGTCTGTAATGTTGTCTGATAAATGGCTTTTGAATGGATAGTTAAAGCGTGGAACACCTTAAATTTGGCCGCACTCTTCTACTCACTGCAGTGCCCCTAGTGGTCGCTTTGCTACTCTATTGGTGTCTTTTTAAAGGTTATAGTTTTCTCTTTTAGTGATAAAAAATTTGCCAAAATCGAACGATACCATCAAACGTTATCGCCGATGGAACACGAAGGGTGAAAAAAAAATCTGCACACTTACTATGAATCCTAAATTTGACTGGAGTAAAAACCCACGTAAAACTGCATTTTGGCAAAAAAAAACAAATTTGTCTTTAGAATTCGTAGAGGAAATACGAAAGTAACGTTTTAGCTCATTTACGCAGATAAAATCACCTGTAAACTGCTCATTTGGCAAGCGAACTGCAGTTGTGGTTTGAAAACTACGGGCCGTTTCATGACGGGAGGGTCAATGAACGGCCGTTTGTACAAAGAAGAATGCCTGGAAAAGATCATTCTACCTTTTATTAAGTCTCATAAAGGTGCTGTTAAGTTTTGGTCCGATTTGGTAAGCTGCTGTAATAGCACGGAGGTCATAAGTTGGTATCGAAACAACAGCATTGATTTCATACCAACAATCTTCAATCCACCAAATTGCCCACAGTGTGGTCCAATACAATTATATTGGGCTATTATCTACTAATGTCTAAAGAAGACTAAAGAAGCAATGTAAAATGATTAAAAATCCATCGGGAATATACAAATGGTGGGAAAAATGGCCAATGAGACTACTTCCACTAGTGTGCAGAAAATGATGTGTCGCATAAAACCAATAGTGCGTAAATTAATACGCAACGAGACCCAATAATTTAATCGCAATTTTTTTATGGATAGCTAGATAAAATACCTACAAAATGACACCTTTACCATGTGTTTAGCTTATTTATGGCTTGAGATGTGTCCTGTTTTATGCCGCCAAATTTAAGGTGTTCCATGCTTTATTATTTACTTCGAAAAATTGGAAATTTAACAAAAACACAATGGAACTACCTGGAGAAACTTATAATCTTTGAAAAGAATATTGATTTGTATTTTTCTGATGACCCATCACGCAGCTATGAGCCGTTGAAATGAGCCGTTTCTGTCCCGAAGCAAAAGACTTGCCCATTTAAGCGACGAACCCGGTTCGATCTTTAATCAATCCAGCACCATCAAGTGTTGATCACTTTTTCAACTTCTAAAAACTGCTAAAAATCGAGAAATTGGAAATTCATCAAAAACTTAACGGGACGGACACTGGAAAAAGTATCTTTTCGAAAACATGCCTTTCTAAATTTGATGCCATGGATGAAGTTTTTAATAAATCTTCTTTAAAATACAATCAAATATTCGTGAAAAGTTGTAGTTTACATTTAGGTATAAAAAGATAAATGGTTCCTTCATAAGAAATCTTCAAATATGTGCATTTTTTCGACCCTCAATCTAACCTAAGCCTCTCTTTAAGAACTGTTAAATGGAAACATTAAAAAAGAGCAACAAACTTATCTTAGGAAGGTAGGAAGCGCTGCTACACCCACCTGACGTCACGTTCCGATGGTGCTGATATCTAAACGAGACGATGATGCGACAAAACTGCCCCAAAACTGCCACTCGATGGCAAAAGATTAGAGTGTGTCCAATAAAAAGCATAAAAAACCGGATAGGATTAGTGAGCTCGCTAAGGTAGCCATTTCACGGACTGCTTCTAACCGCCGCCTCCATCAATGCCCGTCGTCCACGGCGAGATCATAATCATCATGTTTGCAAAAAGTAATCTTGAATTCTCCCACCTCTTCCTTCACTCTCTTCACCGGTCCCGGGGACCTATATCGTCCCGATGGGGTATTATTGCATCCCCCGCAACACCCGCCCGCCAATGGTAAAGAAAATTCGTTTTGAAACTTGTGAAAACGGCATCGTTTTGTGTTCGGTTCGC